>NC_142951.1:3655478-3665478 GCF_046866305.1 Octopus bimaculoides
TTTCGTTAACTTATCATTATTAATTAAGTTTAGGCATTACATATTACTCATAATTACTGCGTGAATTTATTATCTGTATTTCTATCCTTAATTGCGTACTTCCGTCTCGAATATTAATCCAGTCAACCTCTTTCTTGTTCTTTCTATTTTTGTTATTTCTTGGGACTTTGTGTTGTGTATTTTTCTATCTCTGACTTAATAAACATTTGTGAAACGTATATGTAGGATCTCCGGCTGCACACATATGGAGCATACGCAGTCACAAAGAAACGATATACCCAAAACATATATATTTCGAAAAATTGCTGCATTAAGAGAGTAGAATGATCTGTCAGGCGTAGCAGTTATTTACCCCTCAATTCAAATTATATTTGTGTGTACGAGGAAGAACTCGGTGGATAATAATATAAGATAGAGCAAAGACCGACAGGACATAGTTATTTTCAAATCAAACATCTGTTGAATTACGATGGACATGAGACTAATCTATTACAATAACATTGCATATTCGAAATTCAGGTTATCGAACCCGAAAGAGCGAAAGGTAAATTAGAACTCGGCGGAATTTGAACTCAGAACGTAATGAGGGACGAAATTTTGCTAAATGTGTTACCCGGGGTGTTAACGATTCGGCCAGTTCACCATTTTTATATGTTCTTTTCTACTCTAGGGGAGGGTATCAGTCGATTTCATCAATCTCAGTACGCAACTGGTATTTAATTTATCAACCCTGAAAGGATGAAAGGCAAAGTCGACGTCGGCGGAATTTGAACGCAGAACGTAAAGACAGTCGAAATACCGCTAAGCATTTCGGCCTGCGTCCTAACGTTTCTGCCAGCTCAGTGCCTTTGATTGCTATATTAGTAACTACAACACTACTGAGAACAAATGTCATAGACAGCGACAGATATTTCGGAGGTACACAATTCTAACCACTATACCCAAAGTAGGACAATATATGCCTCCTACTTATGGAAATTACACAGAAGGTACAATACCTATTGGTACTTGCATTTCCGTTTCATCATTTATTGAAAGCCGGGTTTTCAACAATAAGGCATCTTCAGTATTTTACACATACTTACATATTCCAGTAATAATAGTATAGATGATGAGTGCAAATCGAAGGAATTTAATAATATATCTCTGATTCGTTAACGAAAATTACTGCAATGAAACGATGGACAGCCTCAGGGCTTGAAATGCAGAACAATGCCTCAATTTTCATTAAATCGGTATCTTGCTGTGATACCTGGTTTATATGCTGGCCACTGCTCAAAAACTTTCCCATTGCTCTTCAATTTATATCATATAATGTGTGCAAATGCACAGATGCACAGCGTATGTATATTATATATGTGTATATATATGTGTGTGTGCGTCTACGCCTACGTGTAAATAACACGGAGAATTATATATATATATAGAGAGAGACTTATGTGTGTATATCTTTCTCTGTGTCCTTCCGTGTGTGTATATATATATATATATATATATATATATATATATATATATATATATATATATATATATATATATGCATACAGAGACACTCATATGTGTTTGTGTGTGTGTGGGAGGAAGAAAGAGTAGGAAAGTTAGATATAGAGAGAGAATATTTGTATTATATAGATAGAGGTGTTGCCTCTATGCATAGTGAAATTCTCTGAATTTACTTTGACAATTAAGTATTTAGATGATATAGACTGTAAAAGGGCGAATTCAATGCTTCACTTAATTTTTATGGTTCTTCCTGAGCTTTAATCCTACAAGGGTTCATTATTCGATTAATCTTTCCGTGACGCAAGAATTTAATCAACTCTAATATAGAAGGATCGATTGATTCATTTAAATAATATACGCCTATCATCAGAAACATTAGCATTCAGCTTAGCTGCCATTACAATAGTTCTCCGAAGAGAAAGCTAAATAAATATCTAGAACTGGCTTAACTTTTCAATTAATGTAATTTGAAGAGGTGACGACCGTCTCAGAAACAATAGTTAATTTGAGACCATTACACCGACCCGCAATAGAGTTGTATATTTATTCACAAACAGCAAGGGTTCTGTTGGTGTGTGTTGTTAGTTGTGTTGGTAAATGCACTGATGTAGCTGGAGCTGTTATTTTTGTTTAACCACAAGTCAATCCTGTTTTGATTCAACACATTAGAAATACACACCATTGTTTCAAATTATATTTATTCATATTATATATTTATATTAGCCATGCTGGAGCGCTGAAATCTACAAGTTTTGTTTTTTCATTCCCCCTCTGTTTATTTTCTCTTATTCTTTTCTCTTGAAGAGCTAAGCTCGAAACTTAAACACCGTTTTTCAGTTTCCCGAGCGTCAAACTAAGGTGTATAAATACTAACGTGCGACCATTTCAAATATGCTGCAGGCATATTCGAACACGTAAAATAGACTTTCATTGTATTTTGTCAGAGAGAAAATTTCTCGTAGTAGACAAATAGGTGGTAATGCATCGAGTCTATTACGAGCGTTCCGAAATGTAGCGAGCAATCATAATCGTTAGTACACTGGGCAAAATTCTGATTATCGGCGGCATTCGTCCGGGATTAAGTTCGAGCAGGTAATATATTATTTTGAAAAGCGGCGAGCTGGCAGAAGCGTTAGCACGCCGGGTGAAATGCTTAGTGGTATTTCGTATGTCTCCACGTTGTGAGTTCAAATACCGCCGAGCTCGACTTTGCCTTTCACCCTCTCGGAGTCGATAAATTAAGTACCAGTTGCGTATTGGGATCGATCTAACCGAGTGGCCCCCTCCTCCAAAATTTCGGGCCTTGTGCGTAGAGTAGATAAGAATATATTACGTTTGGAAGTTAATAATTATGTTAATAATTTTAGAGAAAACTGTGAAATACGATAAATTATAAATAAAAAGAATTATAGATAAAAACAATTAAGATATATGGTTCGAGAGCAGGAATAAACCGAAAATGAATGGTCGGGGAGTGTTGACACCAGTACTCAATTTACTAAAGACAATGGCAGAAATCGCGGAATGGAACACAGAACGTAAAGAGCCGTAGTGCTGCCAGACATTTTGTGCAACACCCAGAGGTAGTATTAGCAGTAGTTGGTGGTGGCAGTGGGTGATGCAAGCTCCTGTCCAATGACTTAGAATGGAAGAAATTGCGATGATGTTCTATGCACATACGCTTCGTATTTTATTTAATTTTAATGGTTAGCTTCTAACTTTATTCTATCAGAAAGAGTACGATAAATTGCTAATTTGTGTACCTGAGGCAAATTGTGTCCGCCCGTTCTATCCACATTTCTTCGGATACCATGAAATTAAAAAGGTGCAGAAAATAGAAACTGCTTCCCAGTCCTGTGAGACAAGCCTAAAGAAAGAAAAGCCTGGGAATGCCTTGAACAAGCGTTATTTCCCATGTAAGAAAATAGACTTGAATTCAAAGATGCGTTTTCTCAATGACACAAATGTGACAAAGATTAAAGAAGACTGTGATCGGCTGATGCGTACAATTCCTAATGTCTTTAGACTGCTGGATGAAGTGGAAGGCTAATTTTATATGTATCACTTATCGATTGTTGATTTTATACCGAAAACTTGGTATTCGTGTAGGATGGTATAAAGAAATTAACTGGGTAGCGTGCTTTAGATTTCCATCAATAAGTTTACGATCGAAAACAGCGTATGATTAGGAAATTAAGTAAATGAACAGTGATTAACGGCGAAGCGATATTGCATGGCAAATTCGGTTTTGTAAAAGTTAAATGGATTTCAATGATGCTTAGATTTTTGTTAACAAGCAGAATCTGAAAGAGTTTCCAAACTACAGTCTCTTATTTCCTGTAATCCTGTTTTGATTGTTGAACTAAAGAAAATGGCATAATATACTTCAATTTATATTATTTACATGTTAGTTTAAAATGTATTCAATTCATGATAGATTTTTTTTTGGCGGGGGGGGGGGGGTGTTTCTTTTCCAGATTTCTGTTTCATGTAAAGATCTAGAGCAGTGAAAACAGGAATTCTTACAACAGAATATTAGCTTTCATTTCCTGCTACGCACTTATATAGTTGTAGTCTCTGTTGGCAGCTGTTTTGTTGTTTAAAGAAAAGGAGAATAAGAGAATAAAAGAAATTTGCTTTCATGTATAAAATAAGAATATAAGTATGTATGTGAGTGAAACTACAACGGATGTAAAAGACACCATCAGCACATGCTAAACATATTTAAACATTATTGTCGAATGTGTTCTTTTTGTGTTGTTTTAAATAAATATACATATAAATTGCTGTTGATAGTTTTATTGAAATATTAACTCGGTTACATATGATGTTTCTTTCCATAAACGCCATCCTCTCCATGCTGTTGTTTTTATAGGTGATGTTGACGATACGTTGTTCTGTTTGATTTGTCGTCAGTCAGTCTTAGCAGAACAGTGCCGATAAATTCTATTCCTGATAAAATTTAGCTGACTTTGCTTCTTTTCTCTCACTATATATATATATATATATATATATATATATATATACATACATACATACATACATGCATGCATGCATGCATGCATGCATGCATGCATGCATGCATACAGAGAGAGAGAGAGCATGGTGTGTCGCGTGAAGTAAACGCTTGTATTTTAATTTACGTAAAATTACGAACTCCTTTCAATAAAGTGACTGTCCAATAAATAATGGGGAAGGCTATTAGTCTCTTCGTGATATCATTACAATCTATCATATCATTGCAATCTATAATATCTAGAGACGGGGGTATCTGTGAGGCGAATGAAAGCTGGACTTGGTGGAGTTTGGACTCATAAGCCAGATGCGATATCTGCATGCTTTCTTGATTGATTCAAAATTTTTTGTTGAACTCCGTTACTTCCCTGCATCATGCAATAGTCTAGGTAATATTGCTGTCACATTTGAAGACGAGGTTACTAATTTGAGTAAAACATGTAGTGAAACAATATGATAAAAGGATACAGTTCCTTCCCGAAACATGTAATCTCCTGTGTGCTTGTTTCCCGGCTTCCGTGGCGTATATAGTCCCAATTTGGGTGGGAATGGCGGTCGGTCTCATGATTACTCGTCTCAGAGCAACGTGAAATAAACTGTTTTGATCAAGAACACAACGCATCGCCAGGTCCAGGGATTGAAACCACAATATTATGATCACGAGTTCAACACCATAACCACAAAAGCTCGTGCCTCCAGTATCAGACAATAGTCAAATTTTTTTCTTCAGATTACTAAATAAATCAGGGATAATGGGCTGCCCTCTAAATAACTATTCTCCTCATCAGATATAGTAACCATACATTCATTAGAACATTCCGTGGCCTTAATTCATGAAGCAGAATTTCCGGTGATAGTAACCTAGATAATCTTGGTTAGATATATCTAAAACGAAAGCTGCTTTCGTCATGGCTGAAACTGTTTTCTTCATCGTTCCATTCGCTCTAAGATGACTTGCGAAGGAACATCAACTGCACCACCAACATCAGCATAAATAACAACATCCTCAGAAGGATGATATTTGAATTAAAATTTGAACTCGTAACATAGACAAATTCCGTTAAACACTTTATATGTTGTTTTAATAGGTTCAGCCATTCACCGATTTTCACTATAATTATCTAGATAAAAACATGGACTATTTTTCCCTTTCTTTCTTTTATTTCCACTTTCAATAGCAATGTATCGAAAGCGAATGCGATTCTGGTTTAAATTACTTTCCTAATTTAAATAAAGAGCAGCCACGCTTGCTCTTCTATGAACTGCTCAATTTCATTAATAAAGTTAGATGTCTACAATGTGTGTTAAGTAGCAATAAGTTGTTTCCAATTTAATACTTGAAAGTACATTAACAATGAATACTTTTGTATGACTCCAATTGTCCGGTGACAAAAAACATTTCCACAATTCAATGATAATGAAAACCTGTTCAAACTTAGATAGAAAAACGAATATAAATAAAGTTAAGAAAGAGGAGAAAAACAAAACAGAAATGGCGTCAATAATCATCTGCGAAATATGAATAATATACTATAATTTACTACCATGTTATTTATTAAAAAGCTATTGCTAAAATTATCTAGCTCTCTTTTGCAGTGCAATGTATTCTTTTTCACGCCGTAACATCCATTTGTTGGTGTGAAATATCTCCTCTCGAAATGTTAAGATTAATGGCGGTTTTCTTATCTATCCAATGAATGCCTATTCATCAGAGATGGTTTATATCGAGCAACGAATAAAATATAGAAAGGTCATATAACGTTACTGTACAACGACGATATATCATAAATTATTTTTATTAGCTTTATGAGGACATATTCATTGCTTTGCTGTTTCATAGACAATTTAAAGCTGCTGTATTTGATAATCATTAAGTTATAAACTGCAAAAATGATGATCAATGACGAAAATTGATTTAATAGTGGGCTGTTTTTGCAGTTGTAATCAGACTCCTAATTTCCCATGATTTGTTATTATTATTTATTCGCTCAGTATCACATTATCACCAAATCAGTAGAGACAAAATTTAGTGACACACATGCGCTTGCACAGATACAAGCATCAACACACGAACATACACATATAGAGCGTTTAAGCAAAATACATATGTATGTGAGTACATAAGTATGTCTGTTTATCTATCTATCTATCTGTCAATATTTACATATATATATATATATATATATTTGACGCGTATTCAAGTATGCGTTTGAGCTTGCATGTATATATATATATATATATATATATATATATATATATATATATATATATATATACCTGTATTTCCAAGTTGCAGCCTTGTCACACTCTGTGTCACGCTGAATTTCCCCGAGAACTGCGTTAATGCTACACGTGTCTGAGGGGTGCTCAGGCACTTGCACGATAATTTCACGAGCAGGCTGTTCCGTTACTCTGATCAACTGGAATCCTGGTCGTCGTAACCGACGGAGTGCCACGAATACAAGTAAAGCGTCCCCAATTTCGTGAAACACAATAATCTGTTATATCTAGATGTGACGTAAATTTGTTGAACAGCGAGTAATTAAATTCAACGTAGAATGTGTCGCAATTTGTAAAAAAAGAACGTAAAATTACGAAACTAGACATTGCAATACATTTAGTCCAAAGCAACTATCCTTTCTCTGATTTTACAAGCATTTCAGAAAAGTAATGATAGTAATAAGAAATGAAATATTTATGACATACGCCAGAGAAACGTGACCGATAGAATTTTAATAAAATATCATTCTTTTCCCTTCAGTCTTCTGCTAATACTACAAATGGTGATAGTGCTGCAGTTGCCGCCGACGCCACCACGACGACCACAACCACCAATACTGCTGCTGCTACTACTACTACTACTACTACTACTAAATAATAATAATAATAATAATAATAATCTCATCATCTCGACTACCGTCGTGTTGGTATATTTTTACTTATTAACATTAGTAATTATTTTTTTTTTTCTTTGAAAAGTCATACAAGACAAGGTTTTAGTATCGAAAATGGTTTACTATCGGAGAGTAAAGAGCTGTTTGACACAGTTTGCCAACAGGAAAGGCCAACTTACAGTAACATTAAGCTTTTCGAACCAAACAAAACTTTAATTGCTCTACGACTTGACAATATTATCATGACAGTTGAACATCGCATCTGTCAGAAATGCTTAAAGATTTGCCTGGATGCTTTATTGAATATTCGTCTCTTATACTCTGGGAATTGAAGCAACGTTTCTAGGAATCGATCGACAATATTTCACACACAAGATAATACTTGTAGAAGAGGTTGGCAGTGAGTGTCAGACTAAATGCATTTATGATATTTAGTTTGGTCAATCATTGATGTTAGTTCATTTCTCACAGGGCTTCAATGTAATATTCACCAATATTCCGTGGTGGTTAAATTAATTACCAGCAATACAAAACTGTTCGTGCAGAGAACAGTGAGAATCGTTAAAGCGTTGGGATTTAAGCAGTGTTTCGAATCCTGCGCGGCTGATTTTGGCTTCAATCCCATCCTGAGTTGATAAATAACTCACAAGTCAAGTACTACTATTGATTATTTGCTATCTCCTCTCATCCTCTTAGAATGAGTTACGTTGCTCTTTAAGACAATTGTAAACGGAACGCTTATATTATCCACTGCTCGTTGAGGAGACAGACAGCTTCCACTCATATAAATACAATTATGCTGCTGAATACGGCTGTGGATGACCAATTGCAGGAACGAAAACTAAAGAAGATATGGTTTGAGGATATAAATTTAGGAGCGATAAAAGTATATGTTTGGGGGACCACTTCAACATGTTTGAAATGAATGCATAAACACACAGGATAACCCAGTGATGGATATTGTATCGCGAGAAGACGCACAAGATCATTATGCTCTCCAAATTTGTACTGTGGATTTGGAGAGCAAAATTTAATATTTAAGCTCCTTTTCCTGTTGATAAATATTTTCGAACAGCTCCTTCGTTTCCGACTGTAAACCGCTTTCGATACAGGAGAGTTGTTTGAGTTTAGTAAGACAAAAACTGACTAATTATAATAACGAGTAGCAGGAGTAGTGTGAGCGGGCAGCAGTAACAAACGTTGTAGTAGTAGTAGTAGTAGTAGTAGTAGTAGTAGTAGTATTAGTAGTAGAAGCGGCAGCAGTGTGATCGTATAGATTAACTGAACTAACCGGATTTCAATTGCTACCAGCTGTACGGTTTCATTAATCGTCGAAACATGCGCAGGTAAAAATCTGTGGGAATATTAAGTACGGCGATGTTGGCGACGATGGCGATGATGATGGTAATGATGGTGCGAACAACGGGAACCTATGCATCCGAAGATCATGAGAAAGTGTGGCAAGCCCTTCATGTGTGAGGAAGAAATAGCAGAGAGAGAGAGAGAGAGAGAGGCGAGGTGAGAATTTATGAACGCGGCGGCTGCGAACAGTTTTGAAAGAACAGGGCGACTGAGACAATGGAGATACGTCGAAGAAAGAAGGAAAGAATCTTTGTTAGAATCTCGATTTGACTATATCTTTTATATTTGCCCTAAATGCACCAGATTTGGTCGTCCAAGGATCAGTTTTAAAAGCAATAACCTACCAGAAGGGCTTGCCACACTTTCTCCAATGTTTCTTATTTCTTTACTGCCCACAAAGGTTTACACACAGAGGGAACAAACACGGACAGACAAAGGGATTAAGTCGATTATATCGACTACAGTGCGAAACTGGGATTTATTTAATCGAGCTCCGAAGGGATGAAAGGCAAAGTCGACCTCGGCGGAATTTGAAATCAGAACGTAGTGGCAGACGAAATACCGCTAAGCATCTCACCCGGCTTGCTAACGTTCCTGCCAGCTCGTCGCCTTTCCCATGATATATATACTTCACTGCTCTAGGCACAAGACCCGAAATGATTTGGTGAAGTGGCCAGTCGATTGGATCAACCCCAGTACGCAAATTGTACATAATGTATCTTCGACGAAAGGCAAAGTCGACCTCGGTGTGCTAACGATTTTGCTAGCTCGCCACACTTCCCGTGCTATATATTGCATACAACAATGAAGTTTCTATGTAACTAACGGCCACTCGTGGGAAAGAAATTTGCATGAATAAACATTTCAAACCATTATTTTTCCCAGAACGATGTGCGTTCCATCAGTTTCATTTATACAAACAACTATTCCTTCATTTAGGATGGTAGAGCACGATCAATACACATATCACATCTTCTCTTATAAAATACTGCACATATGATTACATATCCTATCCAAAGTACTTCTCCAAGAACACTGAAGCATAGCTTAAAAAATTTAATTAGCGGAAGCCATACACGTAGTTTTCCTTAACTGTAGAAATGTTTAAAATCATTCATCGAACTATTCTACATTCCATACCGTTTATTTGAAATTATACTTGTTTAACGTTTTTCGGATTGGTATCGAACACGGTGAATTGCATTTACAAAGTTCAGATCTTCATA
>NC_142951.1:3670478-3682978 GCF_046866305.1 Octopus bimaculoides
GAGCTCACCTGCGACGGGACGGCGTCCCATCCAGGTGGGAAACCTATACGCCAATGAGACCGGGAAACCGGCCCGTATGAAGTAGTTATGGTACGAGAAGGAACAAACAACAGCAACAACAAATAAAAGCTTGAATATTCATATATTAAATAACAAGTTTAGTAAATCATATTTTAAAATGAACAAGAAATCATTATTTTATGGTGGTAAGCAGTTTTACTTAGATAATATATAAATGATATGCCAGTGTGCAATATTTTGTAACATATTGATATCATTTTGTTAAGAGTCGTTCGCTCAGCAATGACAATGTTCGGAGATTGCATACTTAGAAATAATTCCCGGGAAAGCGGAGCTGATCCCTTGGATCCGCTCTCATAATAGTTCCGCTAATCCAATAGCAACAATACAAAGTACGTAGCCCTTAAAACGGTTTTGTGCATTTACAGAGCCTACCAAACTGTATTACACAGGATATTGTTTTTAGGAATTCCCAATAAGCTATGAATACCCAAATTGTGAAGTCAGTTATGTAATAACATGAAATTAGAGTGGGATTGGACCCGTAGCCCATTTTAATTTCCTTGCAAAGCGAGTATCTTCGATCATACATCTGCGATGCTGGTTTGGTTCTTTCCACGATCACTATAGGGCTTGTAAATTTGATATTTGTCACTCGTATTCATAGTCACGTTTGTGTAACTTTAACTAAAAAGCAGAACCACGAAATGCAGTCATTCTATTGTCTGCAATGTTAAAATTAAAAGCGAAACAAAGGAAAATGTTTGATTGTCTCTTCATCCATAAGCCATTTCCACCAATTATTCTGAGGAATGCGTCGTTTGGTTAGAGTTGTCAGGACTCTCCTGCATAGAGTTCTATCAGAAGCAATCGTCATTAGACTTTCTTCGGAGTTTCGAATCGAGACTATTTACGTCTACAGATATTATTCAGCAATGTTGCTTACTTTTTTCCTTTTGGTTTCGGTTTCAAGAATCCGTCTTCCGTGTGAAGACTCTGTCTTTTCTTGCGTCATTACAAATCAATGTGGAGTGCATTCGTGAAGTCATTTCCACTCAGTTAAAAAAGGGTAATGAATGAACAAGAGATTTCACCTAGAAATTTACCCTCCGAGGTACAAGCGCGGGCGAGGTAGTTTATAAAATGATCAGCGCTCACCCTGCATACCAGCTTCCCTTCTCTATGCCACCGATGTTATCCAAGGGGAAAGCAAAGGCTGATAGACTCGGGTACCAGTGATGCTGCAACTCATTTCTATGATTGAGTGAACTGGAGCAACTTGAAATGAAGTGACAGCTCAAGAAGACAACATACAACTCGGTCCGGGATTCGAACTCACTACCTCATGATTATGAGCACGACGCTCTAACCACCGAGCTACACGTCTTTATAGGTACCTACCGATCAGTATAGGTAAAGGTATGCACCTCACAAAATCGTTTATGATCCATTCACTGGCAGAGGTATAGCACGAATTATCTCCGATAAGTTGTGTGCCGTCAGAAGCATGCAGACCAACAGGATATGCAAGCTTTTGGATAATATAAACAAGCAAACGCACACACGCACACACACACATTGCTTTTGTACCTACGGACCCAGTTTTTCGATTAGGATCGCTTTGATTTCAAAAATTCGAGCTTTATGTTACAGGCTTCACGTGATACACTGACGATGTTTAAAAGGAAAACACCATCGGGCACTGGCATTAATTACTAGAAATGGCTTAAAGATCTACTTCTCTACTTCCTTTATCAACGCAGAGAGAGTGAGAGGAAAGGGGGAGGAAGATTGTGATAGCCAGAGAAACGGAGAGAGAGAGAGAGAGAGAGAGAGAGGTGATGGCAGAGAGAGAGAGAGAGAGAGAGAGAGAGAGAGAAAGAGGAATATGTTGAGATCTCTTATCCACGGACAAAGAAGCAAACAAGCACGATTGAAAATAATACCTCCGCCTTCACTAAGGCGGAGGTAATGAGGTATCGTTAAAGCTCACGATGAAAATACTGACTAATTGTTTGGAAAATAAGTATATATATATATATCTCTGTAGCAGATTATAATATTTGTGCGTGACAATTATCAAGTATAGGTATAAATTATGTATAATATTTAATATAAATATAAATTGTGAAACGTGACTTCGGAAAACAATATATTAACCATAAGTGTTTATTATTTTATGTCATAGAAGGGCAAACTTGTTAGTGAGTCGGAAAAAAGTATCATTTACTGCTTGTTTGGAAAAAACAATAAATGTGTGGATTGCTTCGTCTATGATGTTTCATTAAAATTTAAACTGTTTCTGAAAAAAAAAATTTAACACAAATAATAATTATTATTTATAGTAATTATAATGGTTTTGATATCTTTCTCGATATTTTATTCATACACATCAGTATCTTCATGAAGTTCATCATATTCGAAATCATCATCACAAACAAATAGAAGCATTTTCATTTATTTATTTTAGAAATATCTTTTATTCAGTATTGTGAATTCATTGGTATTTTGATCAGTTATATTTGCTGGGTAGCAGTCCAAAATAGGTTACGCTCGTCTTAATCGTCATCACGTTGATCAGCCGCCTCATCATCATCACCACCACCATCATCATCATCTTCATCGTCACCACCACCGTCACCATCATGATCAACGTCGTCTTCGTTGTCATCATCATACAACATCATTATGGCCGCCAACAGAACATTTTATTTTGTCTTCTGTCTCAAAGAATCTAATTCATTATATACGCCATACCTCATATCCTTCGACATGTTTGTTTTATTCATTATGCCAACCATAATTAAATTTACTTTTTTTCATTTTATATATTTTTTCATCTCTTCTCCATTTCGAATTCCGCTCTCAGATATGATTCTGATTTAAGAACACAACACGAAATAAAAATACTAAAGAACGAATATGCATACATACATATATATATATATATATATATATATATATATATATATATATATATATATATATACACACGGATACACACACACACATATATATATATTTAGAGAGAGAGAGAGGAAGATAGATAGATAGATTTGTTGTTGTGCTGTAGTGAATAATAGGTGTGCATGACGTACAAATTCAGTTACAAATCACGTGGGTTTATTTTTTATTCCACCTTAATAACAATATAGATTTATTTTACACCATCTGCATTATTTCAAATACAATTATACCTTGGAGTTTATTTTTCTCTTACATCTTTGAAGGAAATTGCTTCGAAACAAACTAAAGGTCGAATCTAATATTTATCATTAATACGAGGATGAATGGTTGTGTTTTCTGTTTTGATACATGTTATTCACATTATGATAGTCGAATGTTTAAGACGTTCGTTCCGCAAGTATGAGTTCACAGGTTCGAGATCCGTTGAGTGGAATCTTGACAAAATACTTTTTTTTATATAGTCTCGTTCTTGACAATATAAGGTCAGTGAAACTGAGTCGATGGAAACTGTATCGATGGTCGAAGAGATGATGCATACACTGTTCCTGACGAACATTTAAAGCGAAAAATCCTACATGACATATAGACTGACATGAATGAGATATAAAGCTAATATATTTAAAGTTTGAGAAATATGAAGAAACTTTATATGGTTTAACGATCGAAATAGGAGGCTTGGTATGTTTCAAACAATGCAGCAAGAATTGGAAAGAAAGTAACGATGCTGGGATGTTTGCACAATGTTAGAACATTATTCCACAATGTTCTAACACTAACACAAAGGGCGGTGAGTTGGCAGAATCGTTAGCACACCGGGCGGTATTTCGTCTGCCGTTACGTTCTGAGTTCAAATTCCATCGAGGTTGACTTTGCCTTTCATCCTTTCGGGGTCGATTAAATAAGTACCAGTTACGCTCTGGGGTCGATGTAATCAACTTCACTTTGTCTGTCCTTGTTTCTCCCCTCTACGTTTAGCCCCCTGTTGCCAATAAAGAAATACATATTCTAACACTAGTTGCGTCGGTTTGTATGCTGTATAATACGGTAGTTCATTGAAGCTTGTCTCGATCTGTGTCATAGGTTGTTTGTCAGAGAAGCGCAGTAAGGTTACACATACCTGTGAAATATTCAACCATGTTTATTCAGACGTATGTACTTCAGTCAATTGAAAAAAACAGAATGTACGCCGTCAACCAACGGTGATTTAACAGGTATAGTAACAAGTGATCGTTTGAATTTCAAAAAACGCTATAACAAGAGAATGTGACAACATAATACAATTCTGAAGACTTGATTTCAGTCTGTAATTCTCTCCTTAGTATGACTTATGTTTAAAATACAGCACTAAAGTTTGCGCATGAAATATATATATATATATATATATATATATATATATATATATATATATATATATATATATATATATATATATATATTTCTGTAAAATGTCAGCATAGAGACTATTTAATTCTGCAACAACTTTAACAAAAACTGAATACATTATAGTTTAAACACCTATGGTCCCAGAAGTAAAGCACAATTTACCATTATGAAAATATTTAAATGTCGTCCTTCGTACTGGACAATTCGTAACTGTTTTACTTTCATATCACTTTGTTAAATTGTCTGATCAATGTCAATAAATTCTGGAGACGACATACCCAGGAGTATTACACTAATATCCCACTTTGATACCATTCAATGTCTATGTGTCTATTTAATATGAACGCTAAGATTTCTTGATACTATCGATATACTTTCTCTCTATTTATCATAATTCGGTTTTGATTGATTATTCCCAAAATTCCAAGAGGATTTATAAAGTCGCCATTCTGGCGTCTACTCCGTTGGAATAGTTACTTACAATTCACCAAGAGAAATGTTTGACGCGAAGCTTGTTGATTAATACTTTGTATCAAGCTATGTATATTACTGGTACCAAAGGAAGCTAATAATACACGTCTCGGGTTAGTGCGATCTGCAGAGCTTCCACACTTGGTCTCTCAAATCTCAGTCTTGTTTTATTTATATTAAACTTATGATAGTCATTCGCATGCAGCTTTGCTAAAACGTATGGTTCGATGGTTTTCTTTCAATTGCATGATTCCTAGTAAATACTTCGCAATCAATATATATGAGACGTTCAATGAACAGTAGTGCATGATGAGATAATTAAATGAGTTGTAATTAGCAACACTCAGTTCGATTTCAGTACAACGTCTTACTGATTTGCATATACACACTATATATATATATATATATATATATATATATATATATATATATATATATATATATATATATATGAACAATCACACTCACGATAACACATACATGCATAGAGACATACATATACATACAAGCACATACCTATAGACGCACAAACATATATGTATATATGTATATATATATATATACATATATATATATATATATATATACATACACTTAATTGTGCTGTAGCATCATAACAAACGAATTATACTACACGACATTACAGGACATGTTAAAACACTGTTGTTAGTAACAAATAGTTTCAATATATAGTCACGGGCAATAACTGTATTTGACAGACTTTGCTCTTTAAAATGTTTGAATCGCTATATATGGTGATTCAAATTCAGAAAAAAAGAAAAATAATAATAATAATAATGACACAGACTTGGTGCACAAAAAAAAAATCAAATAATAGGTTAAATAATATAAAAAAAAAGTTTATCATAAAGATTCAGTTTCTAGAGATGTAGCCGATCATCCCATAGTGGCTAAATGAATAAAACATGAGAAAAATAGAGAATAGGATAAATAAATGAATGAATAGAGAAAATAAACTTATGGAAAAAAATGAGGAAAAATATGAAAGGTATAAAGATCGATATAGGCGGTTTTGTTTGTTAAAGACTATGTATTTGTTTAGGTGTATGTAGTTCGATGAATAGCAAAGTGACCTAACCTATTGGAATTTCAGGCAAGGCTGATTTAGGCAGACATATATGTCGTTCGCAGACCACTGATAACGAAATCATCACACACTCATAATTCATACGAGTTTTCTACGAAACATTCGTAGACATGCATTCACACACACACACACACATACACACAACCCAACCCCATAGACATTAGTTCGCATGCACAAAATAAAATTCCCCAAGGAGACACAGAATGGAACTGAACGCGGAACCATACGGCTGGGAATAAGCTTCTTTCGCCTATAATCAGGGAAAGCACAATTTCGCGCACTGACTGTATCTACCTTTTCGGACTGTATCTATCTATACGGAAATGTTCTTGTACTCTCCAGGTGTCGGTGGTGTTGTTTTTAGTTCAGACGAACGTTGGTAGCGTCGACGCAAATTTAGCTTATAAGAGGTTCCGACATAGTAAGATATATATATATATATACATAGTCAATGATAGTCTTCATTAGACAATCTAGTTAGATGCAACGTACCTAAATATCTGTTGTAGCTGTAACCCCCTCCCCAATTTAACCTGTTATCCAGCAAACACATTAACAACTGCAATACATCGTGTATCGAACTTAGTATACCCTGGATTACAACATTCAATGTATCCTTATATTTCCATGATGGTCGTATGCATTTTCATAAAAATTTACTACTAATTTTAGCAGATCAAAGGACCTGCAAAACTTCCCCTCCCCGTAGGCTTACTGTGGCGATGTTGGGTATGTCAATCGTGTTGGATCGAACCTATGATTGAAACCACTCTATCTGTGACCAATCCACCGTATTGCATCATGACTACATTTTCCAATATATCGCTTAAACATTTCTAAAACACGGCAGGTTGTCATTCAAATAAATCTTGGCTGCCGTTTTTAACAAGTCGAGCGACCACAAAACCACCTCCCGTGGTGCGTCGTTGTTTTAGTTGCCGTTGGTGGTGGTTCGGTGGTAATATGAAAATTACTTGGAGAACATATGTGCAAAGTTTACTTTTAGGTTATTTACATACAGCTTCGTCGTGTACCTGTTACCATGTCTCTGTTGAAACTGCTAAACTAATTATGAGATTTTAGGACAAGGAAGTTAGTTTTATGTTTGAAAATATACTATCTAAAGCGATGTAATAATAAAATAAAAGAAAAGCGGAATTGTAATGGATACATCAGTTAAGCTACATTATAAGATTAAATTATCGAAAATCGACCATTGAATTAGATCAGAGTTGCCATAAGCGAATGAATACGGTACACATTTCTGAAACTTGTAAATCATGACTATGCGCTCTCCTGCATGCATTACAATTTCTCTTTCTAGACAAGAACATTTAAATCTATTTACGGAGTAGAAATAAAATGTTATTATGCTCAACCAGCAAAATTTCAATCAACCATTTCAATGCGCAATGTGTTCAGAATGTTGCGAAACATTTTCGTTAAAATCACGGGTGTTAAGGAAGAAACGAGGCTGAAATTTTTCACGTATTAAAAATTTCGCTTTGCAATTGTATGGCTTTTGGTTCGATTTCGTGTCCCGCCAGTATAAGTAATTATTCACTATTGTATCGTTTGTGTAATAAAAAAAAATCTTCATGACAGAAATATAAAAGACGATGAGAGTGGTTAATTGGGTAAGCTCATTATGTGATGTGTATGTATATATGTGTCTGTTTGCCTTTTGATATATATCTGATATCGGATGTATTAAAAGGCAAACCTATCCGATATTTCATTTCTTATAACAATCTACTCTAATAATACTCCTGTGTTTTTTTTCCGTCACAACATATCTGAAAGGAAGGAGTGGTAGATGAATAAGAAAGGAAGGGGTGAGAGCAACCTGATGTTGTGAGCGTTTCAACTCTGTGTGAGTATGTTAAAGGGAGGTGTGTGAATGTCTATTTGCGTGTGTGTGTGTGTGTGTGTGTGTGTGCACAATAGATGTGGGATGGTGAACATTCAACCCTGAAAAGAAAAGTCAAACCGCGTTTCAACTCTGTGTGGGTATATGTGTGTATGTGTACCCGTGTACAATGGAAATATATGAATGTATGTATGAACCAGTGTTCTTTCAGTAACAAACGGTGATAGACGTCACATCTCAAAAGACAACCACTAGATAACATTGACAAGTGTATTAATTTAATTTACCATCCATGTTTATATATATAATACTCCAATTAGCAGTCATAATGACTAGTATTGTAATTATAGCTGAGTCATCCCGGTATTACAATTTCCCTTCATATAGTAAAACCGCATTGGATTCCATGACTTTTGCCCGCATTTGGTAGAGTGACTAAGAACATTGCTCTCATTATTCTTATTGTTTGTTTACTTGTTTCAGTCATTTGACTGCGGCCATGCTGGGCCAACGCCTTTAAGGAGTTTAGTGCAAGAAGCTGTCAAAAGGCTCATTTAATGTGGTACATCAACAACAGCCATCTCACTGGTTTGAGCGTGGGCTTAATGGCAATGGTCACAATCCCTTACTCTAGTAAAAAACAAAACAAACGTTCACTCTCCCAAAATTTATGATCTTCTAAAAGATATTATGGTGTGTGAGGTAAGTTTCTAAATTAGATGGGTAGCAGAAGTGGTTGGGTGGATCTATGCGCCAACATGGATGAATAATGTTGTCGACACCTGCTGAATTCGAACTCAGAAGTATGCGGTTAGGAACCGATTTTCTCCCCCTATCCGTCGCTCTCTGCTCTCTGCTCTCTTTCTCTCTCTCTCTCTCTCTCTCTCTCTCTCTCTCTCTCTCTCTCTCTCTCCTTCCTTGCTTACCTCTTCGTCTCTGTCATCTCAGACAATTCAGGACATTAGCTAACGTGAAAAGACGTAGCTTAACCCTGCAAGGCAACTTGCCCGAGGTCCCTGGTCCATTTTCACAAAACAAAAATCCTTAATATCAAGGTAATTTAAGGTTCCTCCGAGTTTTGCACAAGACCAGCAATTTTGAGCGAATTACACACGAACTCTCACACGCGCACAAACTCATCAACACAAACACATATGCAGACGTACAAATAATGAATCGCGAATAAATTTTACTGAATACAAACGTCTTCCATTTTGTCATTCATATCAGCACTTAGAGAAGGGAGGTGTCAAAAATCCTAGGTGGATACGAACGTAATATTGGGGGATATTTAAAGAAAATGTGTTTATAGCCCCCCCCCCCCCCCAACAAACACACACAAACACATACACAACAAGAACAACAAAGATTTTATACCTAAAGTATATGATGATTATGATGTGGAAGAATCTGTCTAATTTTGGGGACGACCTATATACATATCTGTATGGGGATATAGTTATGCAAAATACACAGAGCACATGCATACGGAAATATATACACGTATATATATGCACTTATGTGAAAGTGTGATTGTATATTCACAAAAACTCACGGGCACCTATACACACATACACATATTAAATAGAAAAAAAAGTAGCGAATCCAATTCTCTATCTGTATCTACACACACACATTATATATATATATATATATATATATATATATACATATATATATATATATATCTTTATCTATCGATTTATCCCTATTTTCCCCCCACTATCACTCTTTCTGTTTCCCTCTCTCCATCTCCCTCACTGTGTGTATATATACATATATACTTATATATACATATATAATATATATACTTATATATATATATATATATATATCTATATATATATATATATATATATATATATATATATATATATATATACAAGCACGCACACACACACACACGCGCACACACACACACACACACACACACACACACACACATATATATATGTATTTGTCATGACTAGATTTGTGGTGTTCTCAGCGCGTGCACCAACCGGTTTTCTTTCTTCTATCATGCGTGATTCAATCGATTATCATATAGTCAAACAATGCCTATTGTCTTTAATATAGACTGCTATATGTTTATCTACATATTTCCTTTTATTTGCTTTTATTTGCTTTGTTTTTACTTGTTTGTATATGGTTTCCTATGTTTTTGTTTTTGTTGGAGTTTCTTCTGTTCTTCCTATTCGCATGAAATGTGGGAAGAGATTCAGACGTGCACTCTTCGAATAGAGGAAAGAGA
The DNA here is from genome assembly GCF_046866305.1 of Octopus bimaculoides. Lineage (NCBI taxonomy): Eukaryota > Metazoa > Mollusca > Cephalopoda > Octopoda > Octopodidae > Octopus > Octopus bimaculoides. Next base: position 3,680,550 of record NC_142951.1, read on the forward strand.
AAATCAAATAGAAACAACCAGACCAACGAACCGTATATAAATTTTGTGGTATAAGTTTTTTTTTTTTATTGATATATATATACTTCGACTTGGCACAAACCCAATATTACATTTAGGAATATATAATAAGAGTAGTGGAGTGGCATAAGTATATATAGCATGCAGAACTAAATGCATGACAGTATTTAGTTACGTCCCTTTAACTTCCTGATTTCAAATCTCACTAGATGCAATGTAAAATGTTTTTTACTATAGTTATTTTTATTTCTTGTTTCTTTATCTTGTATTACTGTTTGGGCCGCATGTCAAACCTCATCGAATATCAAAGATTTTGTATGAGAGAAGAATAGATATAAACATAGTGTTGCCTTTTTCATTGTATAGAAAATATATACATGTATACACACACACACACACACACACACATATACATATATACACGTATTTATACACAAGTGCATAGTTTATATATATATATATATATATATATATATATATATATATATATATATATATATATATATATATATATATATATATATATATATATGTATATATATATATATATATATATATATATATATATATATATATATATATATATATATATATATAAAGACTATTTGCCAACATAATGTGGCAGTCCTAGATGGGTCGATTGTTAAAGTTACTTTGCCCCAGGACACGTCGTTTCCAGCTGGCTATACGATACAATATCTGTGTCCTTAGATTTTCGAACAGCAACATCGGTGGACCGATTTCTGTGTTTTTGCGCTTTCTCAGTACAGACTAGCTGCTTTGTGCTCGATTGGACTGCTGACCTCCCCTGTTCGAAAATATAAGGACACAGATATTGTGTCGTATAACCAGCTGGACACGACATTTCTCGAGGCTAAAACAACAGTAAGAATCATCCCATCCAAGACTGCCACATTATGTAGGCAAATATTCTTCACTTTAACTTACCGTTACTAGATATTTCTCTCTGAGAGATTTAGGACACATATTTTATGCTTTATCTTTTCCTATTTGTTGATTTGTTGCTTCTTCATCTTAAGTTTATGCGTTGGTTTGTACTATTGTGCTATAGACATCATCCTCATTTACACAAATGAAAACACAGTGGAAAAACGTAGGTTATATTGACTTCTCAACGATATACACTATCATTTTGCTACAAGCGTAAATTAATTATGATCAATACATAGTAATATCTCTCAAGTATTTTAGTATGTTATGTACGTAACTTGCTGAAAGGAGGAGTTGAAAATAATGAGAAGAAACAAGTAGGGACTTGGAAAATTTTATAAGTATCACAGCAATTCATGAATGTGACTGGAAGTGCTCTCCCAGTAAGAACATAATCTTCACATTTGTTACAGTATATGCTTTGAATTGTCATTTTTTAAAAACTACTTCATATCTATATAATATGTTGGACTTCCGCTACAATAGTTATAAGCAATGATGATTCAAATTCATGCAACAAGACCATTATCCGTAAACAAATTACGCTATTAAACGGGCAGCTTTTAACTGCATGAACTTGTCTTTTTTTTTTTAATCAGAAATCTAACCTTTCCAACAGTTGGCATAGAAATATTAGTTTTCTCTTCAACGTTTATGAAAACATTGATAGATTATCATTGAGAGCGAGGTCTCTGTACAGAGTTTCATTGCAAGAGAGTTAATATTTGTTCACTCACCCAGACTTTCTCTTACTTTGTAGTATACATGTTAACGAATTCTTCAAAGACAAAGGAAATGTCATTTTGTAATGGAGCTGATGGCATTGTTTTTCCTGTTTTACTCCAAATCTTCCCAGAGTATGCATACCTAATATCAAATAAATTCTATTTGAATATTTAGAGTCTTAATTATTATTAGTATAAAAAAGGACACAGATACGAAGGAAATTTGTCTGCCAATTCTACCATTCCACCGAGTATAAGATTCCCCTGTTTTATTTATTATGTTTTCTTCATATATAACTAACCACTGAATTTTTTGCAATTAGATATTAACTGGGCTATTAGCGATCTCAATTCTAAGGTTTCCTTTTTTCTCGACCTTTTCTCTTTTTTTCGTGGATAATATGTTGATCTCCTAGCACTGCCATATCCATTATTAGGCACTTTTGTTTGTCTCTCCTAAAGGTTACTATATTCCGGAATAGTAGCCGGTGAAGTTTGTAGGTTACTTGATGTGTCTACGCCTGTACTCTAACTGAACAAGGCTTTCACAAGCATTAACGATGAGTTACTATTTCGACATTCTCATCATACCTTCTATAATCTTTCGTATTTAACGCCTGGTCCTGGGCAGCGAGGAATACGCTTTCAATCTTCTCTTAGATGTCACCATTAAACAGTTAACAATATTGTAAAACGATACCAGAAAACTTCTGCTATGCTCCATTTGAAATGCCG
>NC_142951.1:3687978-3752978 GCF_046866305.1 Octopus bimaculoides
AACTAACGTTTTGCACGTTAATGAGCCCCTTTGAAAATTGTGTAAAACTATGCTTTGACTAAGGGTGTAAAACATTCAAGATTTTTGGAATATTCTTCTCAGCATAGTTTTGTCAAAGTAACGGCACTTTCCTTCACTCCTATATATACTGTTTAACTTTGTTGATACCAAATAACACCAATCGTCGTTCGTTGATATTGTGGCGAATATCACGGCTTTCATATTTAACACGTTTACGGGTAATTCCAGGGTCACGAAAAAGTAGACCTCTCAGGTTCATAGCGATATACACATTTAAAAGATACTAATATTTTCTCAAAATTTACGTATATCAAAGCGTTCTGTTAGATCTCTGCTTTTGTAGTATTATATTTTCCAGATTATTAACTTCATATTTAGAGATTGTAAACTCTTTAGTATTTCAATATCTAAGTGCAGAAGTAAACACTAGACGTTGATTTTGTCTTTAAAGACGAAATTAATAATGCGAAACATTAGAATCATATGACGTAGCAACTAATCTCATATAGTAACACATTGTGTTTATAATGTTATTGTTTGATGACGATAGACGACAGGAAACATATGTGTTTGCATTTAGTTCTGCCCTTCTGTGCTGTCTTAGTATATTTTAATATGCTACGGAGATTGACCATACCAATTATTATTCTCTAACACAATGTATACGTATATATGTACGCGTGTGAGTGTGTGTGTATGTGTGCATTTACTTACAAGTATATATATGTATATATATATACACACATATGTAGGGATATCTTATCAATAAATAATTATAAATGTAAACATATACATAGACATATATATATATATATATATATATATATATATGAATACATACACTCATATATATATATATATATGTGTGTGTGTGTGTATACATACACACACATACACACACACACACACACACACATATATATATATATATATATATATATATATATATATATATATATATATAGTGATCGCCAAGCCAACATGGCAGTCCCAAAATTAGGACGAAAGCTACCGTGAATTAGCTCCGAGAAGCCATCGCCTCTAGCTAGCTATGTGACACACGAAACCTGTGTCCTTTATAATCTTCGAACAGGGGAGGTCAGCAGCGTCCCCCTGCTGGTTTGGCATCTGCAGACTAGTTTCAGGGTGTTGCTAAAAAAAACAAAACATAACATACGTAAGAGCTAGCTGAAACGGTAAAATCTCAGAATTGACAGCTCGAGAAACACATAGGTATTTCTGCGTCCGTGTAGGCGAGCAATGCCTGGAACGCTTGCACACACGCTCTGTCTATTTGTCTCTCTCATAGTTTTATACACACACACACACACACACAGACACACACACATATATATAAAACGCAAATATCATTCTCTTTTATATTCTGTCCAGTTATTCATAAATGTTAGACTACTTGATTTATTTTTAAAATTCAGACATCGTTCACAAAAAATAATTCCGCTTAAAATGTTAGATGATTAAGTGTAAACTTAAATCACGAAAGAAAAGATAATAAGAAAAACAAATTCTTTAGCAGTAATATGTGAAACGTGAAAAACATAGAACGAACGTTATAGAAAAATAGGTTGTTGACAATTTGAAGAAAAGGTTGAGAAAATTATAAGATGATAAAGCTGGAAGCGTTGAATAAGAAAAAAATTATATAGTAACTAGTTATGAATAAACATAAAGTCTATAACTGTTTAAATATCTGAATACAATAATTGATTTCATTTCCAGGAATATGAACAGATTACATTTTTTTTTACGTTTCAAAAATTTGAATTTTGCAGGTGTTCCACTCATGTGACCAGGTGTGTATGTGTGTGTGTGTACTCGTGCTTCACTACTTCTGTCTCGTTCGCTCTCTCTATCCCTCTCTCGCTTTATATGTATATAAATGCATAAATCTCTCTCTCTCTCTCTCTCTCTTTCTCTCTCCCTCTCTCTCTCTCTCTCTCTCTCTCTCTCTCTCTATATATATATATATATATATATATATATATATATATATATATATATATACACACATGTATATATGTGTGTAAATGTATATATATGAATATATAAATGTACATCTTTATGTATATACATACGTGTACATATATATCTACATGTATATGTATGTGTGTATATATATATATATATGTACATTAACTCTCTCATACACACACACATATGATGCTTTAGTGATGTGTAGTATTTATGGTAGGTGAATGTAGCTGTGCACGGTCGAATTTGTTCGCTGATGTGTAATGAATTTAGAATAAATGGAATTTAGCAAGAAGCCGTACAAGAAGAAAAAAACAGTATTTCGACAAGTAATAAGTATAACACGTGTGACTATAAAGGGAGGTTTCGGAGCAGTACAATGCAAACTGAGATATGGAGGGACATAGCCTCAGGCTTCACGAGGGCCGCGAAGCACTGTATATATGTACATACAGTTGCATATATATATACATCAGTACTTACTTATCCATATATATATATATATATATATATATATATATATATATACACATGTATACATATATGTATATATACATGTACATATATATATATATATATATATATACACATGTATACATATATGTATATATACATGTACATATATATATATATATATATATATATATATATATATACACACATGTATACATATATGTATATATACATGTACATATATATATATATATATATATACATGTATACATATATGTATATATACATGTACATATATATATATATATATATATATATATATATATATACATACATATACATGCATATATACACACACACACATATCAATTCGATTAAATCTCGCCAGCAGCTACCTTAATATCATTTTCTGTTTGGAATCGTCGTCTTCACTGTCCTCCCTTCATGCCATCTCATTTCCTTCTGACTTGTCTCATCTCACTTAACACACACATCATGTGAAAGTCGCTTCACTTTGCTAATGTCCAGTCAACAGAAACACAAATATTACTAACGTCGTCGTCATCATCATCATCATGACAATCATCATGACAATCATCATCATCATAATTACAGCATCTCATTCATGACCCCTCATCTCTTCTACGTCTTTCAAACTTCAGCTATGGTTTTCCTTCTCTCTATCTTCTATTTCACTTCTTTAGACTACCCCTTCTTTCTTGTCCTCATCACTACTACGAATATCGTCATCGTCGTCTTTGTCGTCTTTAACATCATCATCATCATCATAGTTATCACCACCACCACTAACTTCATCATCATCATCTTCATCATCATCATCAACTTCGTCATCATCATCATCACATTCAACAGCCCCAGCATCGCAATCATTATCATAAGCGCCATCATCATCATGATCACCATAATTGCAATCACAATACTTGCAGCAGCAGCAACTCCGCTATCATCTGCAACTCCGCCACCGACAACATCGAAATACTCAGCAGTAGCAGCTCCTCCTGGAGCACCACCTTCTCCCTCACCATCGCCCTCACCACCACCGCCTTTCTTATCATCATCACAATCAGCAATCGCATCGTCTCCAGCGTCACATTCCTCAGCAAGTTCTCCATCATTGTCAATATCACCACCGCCATCCTCACCGCATCCACCATCAATATCATCAGCACGTGCTCCACTATCGCCTTCACCAGCAAAATCCTCACAGCGCCACCATCTACACCAGCGATATCGCAGTCTCTAACTTCCCCACCAAAACCGATACCACCAGCAGCAGCAGCAGTAGCGCGAGCAGTATAACAATCAGAACCTCAATCAACATCATTATCATCAGGGTCACCAATATTATCGTCAACATAATCATCATCATCATCATAATAATAATAATCACATCCGTATATCATCATCCCCATTGCAACCACCACCGCGACCACCACCACCAACAGCAAGACCACCACCATCATCATCGTCAACGCCAACATTCATCACAGTAGTATTTCAGCATTAACAAAGATTTTATATTCCGATTCCGACAATATACTTATTGGGATGTCAAATTTGTCTATAACACCCCACCTACACACACATTCCTCTCTAAAAGAATGCACTAAAAAAAATCCCATGAAACAACTTAGAAGAAAAAAATAACCATAAAAAAAAACAGCCTAGAAAGAACAAAAATACAACACATGTACTTTCCAATCTATATGTCTTTTCTTTTATTACGATGAATGCTACATGTTGGCAACTTATTTGATTAGGGAGCCTTACCAGGCTGTTAACAGCAATTGTTTCCTTGCTATTCAACTCTGCATAATCCGATTTTGCATCTCTGGCAAACATTTTCGTTTCAATTACGAAGAAAACCTTCTGTCACGCAGAGAACTGTTCAATTTGTCTTTCTCTCCCTATCTATCGATTCAGTCATTACGAATATTTATGACTGAGTTTTCTATATCTCTCTCTTTCTCTCTTTCTCTCTCTATCTCTATCTATCTATCTATCTATCTATCTATCTATCTATCTATCTATCTATCTATTTATCTGTCTCCTTCCATGCTTGTAAATATGTTATATATATATATATATATATTTCGTTGTTGGATTTGGTTTGCAAGGTTCTTTACCGGTGAGTGTGTTAAATAATAAGGCGCTAAAAGAGAAAACATACAGACACACGCAAACACACACATTTATATTTATTTATGCATATAGACACACACACGTACGTGCGCATATATCATTTGGTATACATAAGTTATAAATAAGACATTCAATAAGTTCGACCTTCAAAACGGGACAGTTCCCAGACAAGCGTATAGAGCATGTAGAGTACCATTGCACTATATTTCGTGGACACCCACACGGCCGTCACGAAGTGTTTGCAGCTCTACAACAAGTGTTTTGAAGTTAGGGATTCCTATTTTGTCGGAGATTATACTTTGGTATACGTTTGTAATTAATGCTTGTTCTGCAAATATCTCAGACCTTCACAAGTGCACCTCATATATATTTATATAATCAGGCTGGATGTATAAAGCAGTGTGCTCTGAAATATTCATTCTAGAAATTTTCCTTTTACACTCTATTAGTATTATTCTCTTCCTTTCACTTTCTCTTGTTCACACTATTTAGATATATGTGTGTGTACCTTCTTCTGTGTGCGTGTATGTGTGCTTGTGTGTTATAACATACAGGCAGACTAATTGTCTCTCTTACATACAATTAGACGGCAACTGTTTGAAACGGAAGTATATTCTCAAGAAAAAGAAACATTACTGATGTATTTTATAACCAAACGTAAAATGTCTTAAAGGAAAGCTACCATGGGTTGTCGAAATGCTATTTACTGGGGTCTTGGGAAAATTTCGAACCTATTTCGGCTTACATACCCTCCAGCCTTCATCAGGCATCTTGGGGAAATTCCGAACCTGTTTGGCTGATATACTCTTCAGCCTTCATCAGGTGTTTTGGGGAAATTCCAAAATTGGGTTCGAAATTTCCACAAGATGAAGGCTAGAGGGTATATCAGCTGAAACGTGTTAACAACAAAAAAGATGGGGACAAATATCCGTCAAATGTAAATAATGTGTGTGTGTGTATATATATATATATATATATATATATATATATGTATATATATGTATGTGTATATACATGTATATATGTGTGCGTGTCTATATTTACACGTGTGCATGCATGTATATTTCTAAGTATACATCGCACGGCATAAAACAAATTAGTCTAAACGAAAAAATTCTAAAAATCACTTTTGCTTTGTATAATTGCAACTTTAACGATGCAAGAAATGTCATTAATTCGGCACTTTGATAAATGTATGTACACAATAGACACAAATAAAAAATATATCACTTTGCAAATAGGAAGAATATGCAGAAACGGCGGTTCATTCCAATATGTAGAGAGCATTTAAGTAGAATACTATGGCAACTTCTAGAGAAAACATATACGAATGAAATATTGGATATTATATTTGAAGTACTGTTTTGAAATTTAATGACAAAATACTTAATGTTGACTCAAGATGAAGCGAATTTATCATAGAAACAACACGTATCTTATCTGTAATGTTTGTTTTTATATAAAATATATAGAAATGTGTAGGCATATGGAGTAATATACAAGAGATAAATTGCTACTAAAGGAAATTGACAGAAAAATAAAGAGAGTCAAATATTTCGAAGCTGAATCAATTAATAACTTACCTATATAAATAATATATTCGACAAGTTATAGTTCAAATTAAAAACTGATGATTTGGATATGCCCATAAATTTGATGGGTGCGTAAGTTAAAATTGAACGATTCAAACAATATTGCATTTTGTAATTTTTTTTTAAACCTAGAACAAATACATAGTATGCTATGTATGCCATGGAATTAAAATTCGTTAAAATAACAATTATACAAACTGGATTTCCAAAACTAAAATGTTATAAAAAGGTTTAAAGGAGTAATAGAAACTGATAATCAGATTGAATGAAAAATTGCTGTAAATACCATTTTCGATTACAACTGTTAAAATTGCAGTGACAAATTGCGTTTGATAATTCAATAGTTTTTCATTCTGATATGACTGTTGGTCTCAAACTGCAAGTTTCCATACCTAGTTACGTGTATTAGGAAAATAATAAAGTCATATTTAAAAACTGCATACGTATAAACTGAAACTTTAAATTTGAAGCCAGAAATATGCTTCAATTATTAAATAAAGAAATGCTATATTATGTAAATTATAATTTTATGTTTTGGGTTTTGAACTGTTTTTTGTTATACATGTTATATATTATTCATTTTATATAGAAAATTGGATAAAATATATTAGTTGCTTTAACTTACACATTAAGTTAAAAAAGCTTTGGGAACCAGTGGTATAAAATAATAACATTTACTATATATAGCAGAAAAAATATTAAATTATGTATATATGTACCGTGTGTGTAATACTGGAATTAATGTAAGGGCACCAACAAAAATTTATGTTATTCAAAATGAAGGTTGTTGTCATGGAAAGTATTGTGTAAAATGAATATGTTTGCCTGTTTTGTTAAAAATGTAGTAACAGATTGTATTAACATTACCACACTGCATGCTTTATATGCAGATTTCATTTTCTGTCTCATTATAGATGTGCATGCGATTATACATATATACAAGCAAACGTGCATATGTGTGTGTATATATATATATATATATATATATATATATATATATATATATATATATATATATACGTATAGTGTTTGTGTGTGTTTGTGTTTTGTGTGTGTATATAAGTATATTATTCACTGGCACTGGTATATTAACTTGTAAGAATGTTTAATGCAATGTAAAGTAGATCTTTACTCCTGTACACTGACACCAGACAATATCTACCAACGCTGAATCTCTTTCTTCTGTGACGTCTGCAGTTACACTATTCTCTGTGCTACGTGACCGTTACGTGTCCCTGGAACACCTGTAAAATTTTTATACAAAACCAGCATATTCCCCTACCTTCACCTTTGTCATATATAACTTGTACTTCTTTTGATAGAAATGAAGTACGTAGATTGAATTGATATCAATAAACATTTCATAACTTTGTTGAATTATTTTAATTATAAACTTTTAAACAAAAGAAGTAGTTAATACTGTATAACTTATTAAAAATATAAATCGATGTTTTATTTTAGTTGTAGTCACACATATAGGCAGCAAATATAACGTCAATATTACGCCTAATTATTATTGCTACACGCAGTCACATCTCATAAAGCCATGTCGATAACAGCATTCACTTCACAAACATAAATAATGTTTGAATCTCTTCAAGCTGTGTAATTGGTACTAAAGACAGAATTTACTTTTGTTCTTAAAATATAACAATATACACGCATGCACATGTTTATTCAGACTCATATGTATATGTGTGCGCGTAAGAGAGAGCGAGAGACAGGGGGAGAGATATATTGGCTGTATGGTAAGTAGCTTGCTTACCAACCACATGGTCCCGGGTCCAGTCCCACTGCGTGGCATCTTGGGCAAGTGTCTTCTACTATAGCCTCGGGCCGACCAAAGCCTTGTGAGTGGATTTGGTAGACGGAAACTGAAAGACGCCTGTCGTATATATGTATATATATATATATATATATATATATGTATGTGTGTATGTGTCTGTATGTCTGTGTTTGTCCCCCCAACATCGCTTGACAACCGATGCTGGTGTGTTTATGTCCCCGTAACTTAGCGGTTCGGCAAAAGAAACCGATAGAATCAGTACTAGGCTTCCGAAGAATAAGTCCTGGGGTCGATTTGCTCGACTAAAGGTGGTGCTCCAGCATGGCCACAGTCAAAAGACTGAAACGAGTAAAAGAGTAAAAGAGTATATATATATATATATATATATATATATACATAAATAATATACCTCTGTGTGCGCGCGTGGTGCATGTTATGTGTCTGTGTGAGTGTGGAGTAAAGAGAAACTAAGTGTTTTACTTAAAAAAAAAATACACTCAGCAACCCTAGTTTTGGAATCGAAAGAACGATCTTGCGTTTGTGAATGCGAAATCCTGACTCCTAGGCCATATATATTCATACACACACACACACACACACACTCACACACACACACATTCGCATGCATACCATCACATATACACGTGTTTGTACAGTTTAATTTCATTTTTTTTATTCACAGTTTCATATACTAAGAGGTCAACTTTTGAATTACACCAACAGAATTCTAATCTTAAAGTAATGTCGATTATTTATAACTTTTATATAGCTACTCATATATAATGACGCGTTTATTTTCGTATAAGCAACCACTTCAGCTTACTTGACAAGAAATATCAGACCCCCGCCAGTTTCTGTGATAAGATCATTTTATAGTGTGCTTCATTTTCATTTTTCTCATTATCTCCACAAGATTCTGATATTTAAACTTTATTTCATACGTCCATATAATATATCATTTACATTTCTTTTGATTAATGTTTACCTAAATATTTCCCATTCTTTAAAAATTTATACAATAGCAGTCTATATTTACTATAACTCGGTTTCCAATTTCTTTATAGTTACGATACAAATACTCTATAAACCCTTTAATATCTCTCACATCTACCATCATCTTCCACTTTTTTTCATGTGAATCACTTGCGGTTATTGAAAAATCTATATTAAAATGTAAGCACTAACTTTGAACAGCCCTAAGTATATGCAAGATATTTCCTATGCTTAGAAACGTATAAAAGAAAACTTTCAGGTTCCATAATTTTAAATTCTTTCAATTTTTCTTCAGTTAACGGTGTTCACTTTCTTTTTAACAGTGAAAGCAATATACGATATTCCATTCTGATAATAGCATCTAAAATAGCTTTCTATTCTTGTACTACGATTATCACAGTTTACTTTATTTATTTATTTTTCATATTCGTGCCTTTATTATTAACATATTAAAATTCTAGAATTAAAAAAATCCTTAAGTACCGCGTTTGCTTCACTTACTTAGAAACCTCCACCGATGTTCAAAATTTAGGACTTCACTCATTAGGGTTGTTTCCTTGGTGGTAACTATAAATTAATGTCTTCAAATGTTTGTGTGAGAGTATGTGTATGTGTCAAATGTATTGTATGTAGCACTAATACCAAATTTTCTTTAAGATTTTCGTTTCTCCTGTGACTTTACGGTGAAATAAACAACTTGGAAATTTCCCAGAAACTGCATGAGTTACTCAGTGGTTTTACAAGCTCTTCTAATTCCATTGCAATGATGGAAGCACTTCCGTATCTACAGTAGGTATATGAGGATTATAATGGTTTTCAGCCACTGATCGTCTACGCTTCACCTGAATATAGCAGCGAGGGCTAAGCTCGTAGTCCGTTACTAGCGTTAATATTTTGCCCGTAAATTTACCACGTAGCGGTTCACTTATTTGATGCCTTGCCAGTCCTGTGTATTTGTTTATCATATACCTAATGTCTCTGTCCTCGCTTGAGTCATTTGAGGGTGTATATGCCTGATCATTTTAGCAGTTAAGAAAGAAGAAAATCTAGTAATACTGCGTTAGATGTTACACAATTACTGCTTAAACACTGATTATATCTAAATAAGTAGGCCTATGACAAAGCCATCCCAGTAGTGACATTTCGCTGTTCGTATATCACAACGTATATTCATCATTGCTTTTTAGTCTTTTATGAAAGCAAAATAAAGAGATAAATGATACCTTTTAATATATTGCGTTAGGAAGTCATTCCAAGCAAGAAAATAACCGGATCTGTAGCAACAATATAAGACTCGCTAGAAGTTGCACTAAAGTAAACTTATATTATTCCACCATAAACTTCTAAGCGTTATATTTCACAAGTGTGAAAGTTTATTTCCATTTCCAAAATAAATGTATAATCATCGAGAAAATATGAATATGTGACTCACTTGTATATCTCGAAGTGAATACAACATGCAAGCTTAACTTGTAATGTATTGCGTAGAAACCCTCTCTCACACACACAAACACGCAGACATACACACACATATATGTGTGCGTACATATATATGTATATATATGAATGCATACATGTATGTATTCTATATGACCGGCAGAATTAGAGGTACTTCAAATTAGACATCTACTTTAAGTATGATACCACGATTGCTTATGTGTATAATAGTGTGTGTGTGTGTGTGTGTGTGTGTGTGTGTGTGTGTGTGTGTGTGCGTGCGCGTGTGTGTGCGCGTGTGTGTGCGTGGTGTGGTGTGGTGTGGTGTGGTGTGGTGTGGTGTGGTGTGGTGTGGTGTGTGTGTTTGTCTTTTGTGTTTGTGTGTGTTTACGTACATATAGATGTCCTTTTATGCTGTCGTACATTTACATTATATGACACTTTCGCTTTTCGATTTAAGTTTGCTGGAGAAGAGACCATGCCTCTGCATGCCTGGTTTAACTCTGATCTGAGATGTAACTAAATGTTAAGGAATGACAGCGCTCCACTAAAACAACTCTCATGAATTTTGTACTGCAGCAATGTTACGCACAAAACGGGAATTATATACTATAACAGTATCTTTCATAGTTCTTTTACGTTTTGCCATTTGATGACACAAGAGGCGGTCAACTGCATGAAATAGAAATAATATATTAGTATTGGCATAACGCATAAACAGTCATGAATTTTATACTGCAATAATGTTACGCAGAAAACATAAAATATATACTGTAACCCTATCTTTCACCTTCTTTATGTAATACAGATATTGCTATTTGAATTTGATAACACAGAAGACGGTAATCTATCTGCTGGAATAGAAATAATACACTAATATTAGCATAATAATGCAGGCGACATTATCCAGTTAGCAAGAAATATTTATGTGTGAGGAAAACAAAAACGATGCAACTCAAGGATTAACTAGAATGATTTTATAATTTTATGGTAAATTCTTGAAGGAAACACCCATTAATTTCGTTTTACGTACGACCTTATCATAAAACTTGCATTTTCCTAGTGAAAACTGAATTTTGGTTTGAACAATTATAGAAAATATTCAGGTTCTTTACGAAATATCAGCCGACAGAACATACTTGATATGACCGCGTTCTGATATCGTGTTTGGTTACGATTTTTAATATGATTTTATATTTGATGCCGTGCGCGTAACAGAGGACACATAGAGGGAGAAAGACTGGATGAAGATATTCATCGATTTTGAAATGTTGTTTCGTTACTGCTACAAAGGTCACATGTGACGGTGATAATGACGGTGATAATGTGGGTGATGTTGTTGCTGATAATGATGAAGAAGAATCTTTTTGCTGGTGGTGGCGATGATCCTTATGATCGAGAAAAATAAATAGAAAAATAAATGGAAAATGAAAATTACAAAACGAGAAAAACAGAAAGAGATCGTGGACGCGAAAACGCAAAAGAAGCGCTGAAAAAATGAACCATCATCATCGTTAGTAACAGCAGCGAATAGAAGAAGTAGGAGAAGGAGGTTTAGGTGCTGGAGGAATGGGGGATGCAGTATAGAATAATGCAGTAAGCATAGTCGATGTTGAAGGTGAAGAAAACTGAGAACATTGTAAAACTAGAAATGTATGCATGCTCTTGTGAGTAATAAAACGGCATGAAGCAATTTTCGTTAAATTTTTGTGATTTTTTTTACAATTTTTGTCTCTATCCAGACACATTTACTTCAGTGGGTTTTTTTTTCTTTTTTTTTTTTTTCATTTCTCACACTGCAATATACTTTTACATTTTCAGCATGAGAAAATAGATCAAATAAATTTATGACACAGGATTGCGACAAAAAAAAAAAAGGAAACAAAAATCAAACAAAATAGGAGAGGAAAACACCAACAGAAAGAGAAAAGAAGAAGTTGGTTTTCAAGAAGGAGAACGATTCGAAGGAAACAAAATAGTTTAAAGGAGATAACACGGCAACAGCACTTAAAAAATATTTTAAAAAAATATCTGAAATATATAGATGATACAACAGCGTCAACAACAAAAACAACAGCACAAGAGGAATAATAATAATAATGATAATGATAATAATAGTAATAATAATAGTAATAATAATAATAATAATAACCACAACTATATATTAAGCGCAAATAGGAGTGGGGTGTAATGTCGCTGATGTCTTCGTTCGCAGTTTTACACAACTATCTTCGTAAATTTCAAATAACTACGTTAGTTTCGAATGATGCAGTTCTTTGTGATATTTTATTACTATGAATACAATTACAAGGACGCAACTTACAGCTATGTGATATTCTTACCAATAATACGGGCGTCATCTATTGGCTGAAAGTACAAGAACCAAGAAGTTTATATCCTGGAAATATTTTGTTGGGTGTCAGTTATTCTGGTTTTTGTAAAGTGTGGAAACAAAGCTGTCGTTTCGTGATATAAGACAGATCCTATACAAAGAGCGGTGACTCGAAAGAGATGTTTCGTTATCCATGTCAACGGAACATTTGTGATGCCTGTATCATTAAGGCACCCGTTTTGAGTACGTAACTTCTATAATAGTCCCAGGAAAATCCCAGTCTTCTGTGCGAATCTGCTTCTTGGAAGCTGTGTGGAAGATTATGGTATATATGAGTGTGTGTGTGTGTGTGTGTGTGTGCACATGTGTATGTGTGCTTGTGTGTGTGTATATTATTATTAACAAGAGTAATGCTAACTGCAGTGACTTCGACATATCCGCCTGCTTGACAATCATCAGTCACTCCGGTGAAGGCCAGTCGGCGTTCGTAACTTTGAAGTTGTTTTCAGCACTATTTTGGATGTGAATAATATATATGTACTCTACAAATAATTTTTAGGAATCACTCACATCTGATTTTGTTTTCACACGATAATAGAATGAAATATTTGAGTAAAGATAACACTTAACTCTATGTAGATACATAAAACCCTAGAAGGATGCAGAGTTCACATCCCAATGAGTTACAAACCGGACATAATAATGTAGGGCTCGGAAAAAAAGTTTGGAAAACAGCTAAAATCTTTTTGCCGAGCAGACAACAACATACTGTTAACGGTTGTTCATAATGATTGAAAATATGTACTTAATCCTTCACGACTAGAGTTTTAGATTTCTAACAATAGTTGCTGGAGATGTTTCGTAATAGACGTTCTCAAAACCAAATTTTAGACACTGTATAAAATAAAAATGAATTCGCTTTAAAAAAGTGAAGCTACAAGCTATTAAACACACTGTCATATTATATAAAACATTCAAGACATTTCTCATGTAGTAAGCTCCCCATACATAATTAGAATTACATATACGTCTATTCTCACACGTCTTAAACGGGGTTGTCGTATATTGTTTATTTTTCCTCGCTTCTCTTAATGCTTTCCTTTCTCTTTGATAAATGACATTATCTAAAATGCTACTTTATTGTTCATTTCTGCTCTTAACGTATTTATCTTCAATGTCCATTTTGTTCATTATGATAATGTTCATCTTATATAACTATACATTCACATGCTTTCGTTTGTTTAACTGCAAGTATTATGTATTTAATGTGTGTTGCCTCTGCCATTTTTTAAAGCCAAGTGGGATTAAAAACCGCAGCAATGTCCGTTCCAACGGAACAGCTGTGTTCCGTTCATAGTACAGTTACTTCATAGTAGAGTTACTGCGTTCATCTCTATCAGATATTTTATAACTAGCTTCTTTGCTTATTATGTGTTTGTGATATCTTCGATCTCTCTCTCTCTCTCTCTCTCTCTCTCTCTATATATATATATATATATATATATATATATATATATATATATATATATATATATATATATATATATGTGTGTGTGTGTGTGTGTGGCTGTGTTTACATATGCTGCTTTGCAAACCAAGATCTCGGGATGTATCTTTCATTTTTCACTTACTGGAGCTATTGGATCATGATCGTGTCGATACACTTCCACAGGCATGTCTAATCGAAAACATTGACCCAAGTACTTATTTTAAGTCTCATATTTATGCAAACGGTCTCTTTTCTGACACCACTGATTAGAAGAATGTAAACAAAAGAACACAGGCATTTAAGTGGTGGTGGGAGACCAACAAACACTCACGCACACACAAACACACACACTAACATATATATTTCAGTTTATACAGGAGGGGCCCCACAGAGTTTCAGTTGTTCAAATTTGTTCATATAGTGTTGGTCACCCTGTAACTATAGTGGATCACACTCGTCCAATGTGCCACGAAGGGGAAATGAATTTGAAACCATGTGATTGCAAACCGATCTTCTTAATCACGCACGCATACCTTCCATACAATGGAGAATATTTCTAGACAAATATGACTTTAAATCCTGTTGAACAAACACCAGTTAATAAATAATATTAACGTAATATTCAATACTTTCCTAACACATTACAGTAATTACTTTTGTTGAAGTACCATTATACATTAACAGAGATATCTTGAATAAAGAAATCCATTTTGCATTCAAAGAAAATAAACTCAAGTGGATAACTATCCCTCTAGAAAATAATTTCTTTTTTCATATAAAATGTTAACATAAAAAAAGTATAGAATTCAAATTTGTTATGAATCCCACTTAATTTTTTGACGAATTGCAACAAACGCTTTTATATCAGATTTGTTATTGGAGAGAACATAACGAGACAATGAGGCAATTGAAGATAAATATATATGCTTGCGTTGTAAATTCATAATTGGGTATCGGGTCTTGCTAATGTGGAAACGCTAGTTGTAATTGTCAAAATTCTCAATTCTCTTTTCCTTTCTACGACAGCGTTAGCAAGAACTAGTACTTATTTCCCTCTGCATTTTTGGATCGAACTAATATTTGTTCTCCTGAGAGCAAACATAGCCACGTGGTTAAGCAGATCTCCTCCGAAATACGTTATACCTCTCTCGTATTTTAATGTGCAGCACAATGAAAATATATTTTCTGCCGTGAAACTTTACAATGATTGTCAGATAAGCATATTGTAGAGAGAGATTTCGAGATAAACAATTTGTATCATAGATTTGACTTCGTGATATTCATACATGTCATTCTTTTCCACTTCCTGGACGACTTCGTTTCACCTAACTGTAAGTTATGCTATGTTTTTAAATGCGATACTGTTCATAGATTTAATGTGTTAGAGATATGTAAACAGCAAAACAAAATTGAGAATTTTTGTTTTTAGTCTTATTACCATAATCCATACAATATTTGAGCAAAGCCCATCGAACAGTTATTACTGGCTATTTTATTGATACGTTGTCGAAGTGTTACCTTCAGCAGGTTTAGACAACCTACTAAAAGGTGAAAGATGTAGCCAAATTTCCCTGTTATTCGACGCCACAGACTTGAGAAAAAGGACACATAATACAATATATTCACAAACTTCTAAAACAAACGAAAAAAAAAATTTAAGCTGAAAGCTGGGATGACTTTGTGACTAAATAAATCTCAGAAAGTAAACTTTTACAACAGCCAAAAGTTCTATTTATTTGTTTCTAAATTTCATAAAAGGCTTTCATAAGTAGTGAATTAAACAACCTGAACGAAGGAGGAAATTCGAAGATATGACAATCCTTTTTAAAATAATATAGCAACAACATCTCGATCAATAGATTTATGTTGGGATATAATTAGGAAAATGTATAGCACGTGCGCCGGTAGTATAAAATGTGGATAAATAAAATACCCTGCAAGCAATATGATGTGATATTTTACCCATTCTATAATGCTCTACAGTCATTATTATCATGCAACATCAGCCTATGAAAAAAGAAGAAATGGGATGGTCACGGCTAGAAGGCATGCCGATAAACAGGGCTCAAACGGCAAGTTGAGAGTAAACAAATACTTATAGAAGATAGCTAATTATATATCACACATTCCAAGCAGGGGAATGACAAACTATTCTTTGTCTTTTTCAATTCCTTTCTGACTAAATATATAGATTTGAGGCATGAATTATTGGAAATTGTTGTGCTCATGTATGCACCATTATTGGAATTACCGAATTTCGTAAAAATCTTGTTTGGAATCGAACTTGAATCCAATATTCGAGTTATGAGTCTTTTCATCACAAATGTTATGCCGCTCACCAGGCGAGGAGACAAAAATCGTTCAATATGACGATAATATAACGTGAAAAGTGAGGTTTCGACTTCAATCAAAATTGTTTCCTTGCCAAGTCTATTCTAAATATAAAAATGTTACTGTTCAATCTTCTATGGCTAACAGCGATCCACCTTTCCAATTATGTACTGAAATAATATGAGAAATCCTAAACAAAAACCGATTGATATTCAATATGACACTCGACAACTGTTTGGCAATTCTTCCACATTTAATATCCTCTATAGAATCAAAACTTCCAAAGCTAGTGTCCTTATGTGGCCCTGGAAAATATTGCCATACCAAATATCAAATAAATAAAGCGAAAATAAATCATCTTGCACAGGGAGTTATCCCCTTGAAGTAAATATTTTCAATAGAAAAAGTAATGAAACGAAAACGTTCAAGCATCGTTGGAATTTATTGCTGTCGATGCATCAGATTTTCTGATTTGAGGGTCTGTTATTGAAATCCTTCTTTTCTCTTGTATAGTATAACATGTTGTACAATCCTTTGACAAAATATATTCACGTAATAAAAGGGTGAGTAGTGAATCGGATTAGCAGTTCGGATCACGGCCAAAATAATTAGAGAAATATATGTTTTTATTTTATGCCTCAGTTCGGGAAGAATAGAGTCGGAGGTAAAAGGTTCCCAGTCTGTTAATAAGTATTACACAGTATTTCTTCCTATGTGGTTCAAAAGTGCTCATTATTGATGAAAAATTCATATTACTTCTGAAGAAGGCACATATTTTCGGATTTGTAGCCGATGTTTATATCTTTTAGCAATATATAACTCCAAATCTTGTGCCTATATACATAGATAAAGCATGTCGTGAATGGCATTAAATAATCTATGAGGATATGTTATGATAGATTATGATACTGAGATGCATAAACTACACAATATAATTAATAGATTATTATATAACTCATTATATAAAGCATTTTTTCATAATTTGTAGAAACAGATAAACAAGGTAAACATTTCTGAGGAGTCTATAATTGTATTCATCATGTAATAGCAAAAAATATTAATAATAATGATAATAATAAGGAAGCCATACATAGTTTTAATTGCGAGAGAAAGCAAACTATGCTGGATCATAGACATATTATGCTCAGCTGACAACAAGGTATGCGATAAGGAAGAAAGAAAAGTCGAGAGATATGACAGGTCAGCTTGGGAGTTTAAGCAGCTGTGGTCGATGAAAAGCGTAGCGGTAGAACCAATAATTGTCGGAGCCCTGGGAACAGTGAGTAAAAATCTTAAGAAGTACATGGAATAAATAGGAGCTGCAATAACGATGGTGCACTTGTAGAAGTTTTATCTTAGTTCACTGGTAGTGAACAGCTGACACCGTAGTACATATCCAGTGTTAGAAGCTATGCAAAGGCATTAATAATAATAATAACGATAATATCATCGGGATGGAATTCGGGATTGAACAGCATTGTATGATTATCATAAAAAAAGGCAATGTAGTTTGATCAGATGATGTACAACTGCCCTGTGGTGAGAGAATCAAGGATGTTCAGAACCGTGGATATACATATCTGGGTAATTCTGAATATGACAAAATCAAAAATGAGATGAAGGGGCGCTTTAGGTAAGAATAGTTGAGTAGAACCAAATTAATTCTGGAAAATGAAATCAATCGAAAGAACAAGATCAGAGGAATGAATACGTGGGATGTCTCCTCAAAGCAATACTCCCATGTTCTGTTAGGTAGACAAAGAATGAGTTAGAGGAAATGAATATCAAGACTAGGCAAGCCGTGACAATGAAGAAGGAACTGCACCCAAAAGCGATATCGATAGACAGTATGTGCCTAGGTACGAGGGAAGAAGAGGCCTCATAGAATGCACGATCTGCACTGTCAATGAGAAAAACAGTCTGGGTTGGTAGGTCAAATAACAGAATGAACCTTTGGTCTTCGGCGCTAGAAATAGCAACTCCTACTGAAAATATGACACATTCAAACATAACAGAGGACACAGATTCAATAACTAGAAAATAGAAATAATGCATGGGCATTACCTTAGAGATGTCGAAGGGAAAGACAAGAGCAACAGTTGGAGGGGGTTAAAGAGACATGCACTAAGGCATTTGTATGCAGCGCTCAGGTGCGAGCTCTAATAATACTAAGCTCCAATTTAATATTGAATCACCTTTTTGTAGTATGTGTGGCAGCCAAAACAGCGGCAATCACACAAGTTGTGAGTGAGTAAGTGCAGGAGAGTGGAACAAAAGGAATACGAACTGAGGTACGTGTCCAAGTCTGTTCGCTGGAGATTGTGTGAGAAGTGCTGTTTGGAGAGAACATTGAAATGATAGTAACATAAAGTAGAAGGCGTTAGCTAGCATAATGTATACAAAATCTTGCGGGATTTTAAAACCTACTGTGACTCAGAGGTTGAAGCTTGGAGGCCAGATAGTGTGATAGTGGATAAAAGGGAGAAGAACATCAAGATCATACACCTTGCCCTACCTGAGGTTGTGCGGTGGGATACAACAGGAAGAAATTGAAAAGTACAAGGTACTAAAATACTAAATTACAGGAATGTGAAGACTCCCAGTAGTTGTAGGGGCACTCAGAACACAAAATCCCAGCTTGAGAAATATTACGGAGAAAATGGAATTGACATTCAGATATAAAATGCTCAAAAAGCTACTGTATTAGGGACAGCGACGATTTTGAAATTGGTTCTTAGGTGTTACGTATCGTGGAAAAAAGCCCTTGTGAGATCTATGATAACACTTTACGGCCCGCTATTACATTACCGAAGCAAATAAAATCGAGAGATCTTTGAAGTAAAATGGAAATAATAATTACAAATGCTATGCTTTTTGTTTTCCCATACACACAATAAGTTGGTAGATGTACGATGAATCTATAACGATTTTTATCATTTTTATTTCTTCATTTATTTATCATCATTATTATATATATATATATATATATATATATATATTTGCATTTACTGAACCAGATATCACATTATATGAAAGAAACCAGTAACAGAAAAACATTAAAATAAAAAGTGAAAAAATAATAGAGAAAAAATCTGACAAATACATTGATAAATCATGCTGCAGAACTCAATTTAATGTATATTGTTTTTATTTCTAACTAAATATATTGCTTGCTCATACACACATACACACACTTTCTCTCTCTCTCTCTCTCTCTCTCTCTTTCTCTCTCTCTCTAACTCTCTCTCTCTCTCTAACACGCACACACACACACACACACACACACACATATTTTATGCAATATACACTGGCACACATGTGTCTGTATATGTGTGACATAATCAAATGATGTCCAACACAGCAGCATTGTCGGATGTGAGACTGTACTCCATAACCTCAAGTCATATATTGCAATATATGTTTTTCAGTTAGAGTTGTATACGACTTTTCAGTTTTATGTCTATTGTTGATGTATCAGTTTTTTTACAGTTACAACCACAGATTCCATCGCTATAGATACTGTAACCAGTTGCAATATATCAATGATAGAGTGATGAGTTTTTGTTGTTGTCTTGTCTTATTTTCATCTCGTATTTACGAATGGAAAACCGCAATCTGGACAGTTTATTGCTGGTTTATGATATATATTAGATACTATGCAACAAGCATCTTGAATTTCCTGAAATTCTCTCAGCTACCACAGATATTAGACGAATAGCTCTATGATGAATATTGCCAATGTAAATAGTCATATCGAGGTTCAAGAATTCATACAAACGCAACGATATAGAATTCATATGCACAAAGATATTTAAATATTTATGAAAATATTCAACGCTATTCTTGATATGGTATTTTGTGTAAACACCTCCTGAATTCTAGAAGCATGGTTTTGAAGAGAAAGGACGAATGAGATTACATCGAATACCATAAAGAGTAGAGTCTTGTTTTATTGAAATTTATCTTCGCTTACAAGGTTTGTAGAATAACGTTTGCTCCGAATGAAAAGAGCTGAACATTTGGAAGATCATAACATTTCCAATATTGGCTTCCTATTAATTAAAATGTAGGCATATTGTCCGAAAATAGGCAGGTTGTCTGTGGACATGGATTTTTTGTTTTTACAACTATGGTTGTGTGTATTACGTCCAAGGAACAGCGCCCTCCATTGTGACGGGGTACTAACCACAGAAATTAAAACAAAAATTGAGTACATCAGAAGGGTGAGGAAGCTAATGAAGTCAAAGCTAAATGGTCTGAATCAAGTGAAGGTTGTTAATACTTGGGGAGTATCCTTACTTAGATACTCAGCAGCTTTTGTAGATTAGACAAAAACTGAATTAGCAAAGCTTGACAAAAATGAAACTAGGAAGGAATTCAATATGAATGGAGGACACCACCCAACTGCACTAATAGCAAGAAATCCTTTATGCTTTTCCCTATCACTGAAGCTATGATGAATATATTTTGCTTTTAACATTAAAACGTTATTTAGATCTAAACTTGACTGGTTGCGTTCCCTACTCTCCTATAACGTTGGTACAAATTTTGATGTAATTTTTTTTTTATTTGACCAAATCCCAATTCATTTATGCCAAAATGTAGCTAGGGACCAGTCCTCTTCAAAAGCGTTAGGAAGAAGTTCTGAACGATGCTGCGTGTGAGTAAATTGTGGCCTTAAGAATATTATTCAACTACTACCGTAGTTGAATGATATAGAGATAAGAACAATGTAATCTATAATAAATTATATCAAAAGACTTATATATTCATAAGATTACACATATCTTTAGAAGCTGATAATTATTTAGGATATCACATATATATATATATATATATATATATATATATATATATTCTTTTGTTTTGGTGATTAATTATTTTTCTCTTTAACACCTGTGATCTTCGTAATCATAATATATACCTAGCCAATCCCAATGGTGAATCTATTCTATCATGGTTAATATAAATATACTATTACGAACGAAAATATGTTATTCAGATAATTGTTCGATTCTCTGACGCGAATTCGAGCACTGGTCTCTAGTTTTGCAAGCGAAGACGGAAAGATAACACTTTGTGACACGTGTCTGTTTAAAGCATAGGTGGTATGCTTTTGACACTCTTTTACAGTGTGGGAGAAGTACCAAGACTATTTGCCCACGTGCCGAGTTAGTTCGCGCTGTAATGCAATGTAAACAGGCGGTTGGAACTTCGGACTAGAAGATGATGTGCGACGTTGATATGTGACGTGCTGCAAGTCGATGTGACAGTTTGATGCAGTCAATGTGAGTGATGGGGGAGGGAAACTTCGTATGGAAAATTTGACATAGTATTTGGTGTGGAGTGTGAAGTTGTTTTGGTGGTTAATGTGAACTATATATTTTTTTCTTTATGCCATAAATGTTTTGGTGGTTAATGTGAACTATATATTTTTTTCTTTATGCCATAAATGTTTTTGGTTTCTTAATCAAAGTTCTCGTATTTTCGTTGTACTCAAGTGTTTTCCTCGTAATTTTTACCCCCTCTCACTTCTTTGACTGGTGATTTTTCCGTTGGTTTGCCGAGATTTGTGGTCTTCTGAGCTATCAGACACAGACTGTTGTGTTGTCGGTGGTTTCGTGAGGCCGCGCCTGCGGCGTAACAATGTTATATTTTTCTAATGAGTCCGTCAATTTTAAATCTCGTCTAATTATAAAATATACCCTCTATGATCTGTTACTATCATACCTCAATCCTTGTTCTTCGTTCTATTTCAAATTTATTTTCTTAACCTATTTCCAATGATAATTTTAATTCTATTTCATCTCTATTATAACCAGGTATACTTATTCCTTTTTCCATATAGTATTAATAATTAATTAATATTCCTATTATATAAAAATTCCATTATAATATTTTCCTTTTATAGTACATTATTGTTTTTATATATCTTAGTGTAGCATATTTTATTGGTTTACTTTTATAAATTCTTTTAAAAAAGAACTTTCTTAGTGTAACTTTTTATAATTTTTTTAATAAGTTTTATTATAATTCATTCAGACATTTTCTTATATTTCCTCGTATATTTTATAAATCGTATATCCTTATGTCTTAAGATTTTATATACTCGTCATATATTTTGCACAATTTTTTATGTTTTAATAATACTTTGACAATTTTAAAATTTACTTCATATATCCCACTGTGTACTGTGAATATAAAATTATATTTTTCCCCGTATATATTTCATATATATTAAATATTTTATGTTTTATATTTCCCTGCCTTTGTATAAATATGCTTCATAATTTTTTTTTAATATTTTCATATATTTCATTTTTATATTTGGTTATATTTTTATTTCGTTGTATTTTTAAAGATTTTATAGCATAATAATTTGGTGGCAATTTCTAAGTTTTAATTTTTTTCATAATTTTCATATATTAAAGTATACATTATCCCCTTATTTAGTTATATATCAAATTTCTTTCTAGCCTGTATGGCGATCTTTCGATACCAGTCCGAATTATCGGCCTTTTCCGTAACACCTGCACGATCTTCTCTAGGATGTTAGGGTTAGGGTTTTAGTGTCAGGGTTAGGGCTTTAGGGTTAGTGTTTAGGATTAAGACGGAGAGAGAGAGTGAAGGTATGTTTTTTTTCTGTTTTTGCTTGTTGTTTGCTGCTTACCACAACCACTGTTATAAGTAGCATGCCAACTTCAAAAGGAATCACGCTCTCTCTATCTCTTTCGCGTCCTTTCCCACTTCCCTAACCCAACACTTTTTACGGAAAATGCCGAAATTATGTAAATAATCACACGTG
The DNA here is from genome assembly GCF_046866305.1 of Octopus bimaculoides. Lineage (NCBI taxonomy): Eukaryota > Metazoa > Mollusca > Cephalopoda > Octopoda > Octopodidae > Octopus > Octopus bimaculoides. Next base: position 3,711,373 of record NC_142951.1, read on the forward strand.
GTCTAAATGACATTTTCTACTACTAACGAAGGATCACCGCCTATATATATATATATATATATATATATATATATATATATATATACACACACACACACGTTTTGATCCATGGTACCAGTAAACCTAGATTAAAACTTAAACCTTCAATTCATATTCCACCCATGGTCATTTAAGTGGGATTCCTTTTAACAGTTCACTTTTCATCCCCTTTTAGATGACAGTTAAAATAAGCTTTATTAACCATCCATATGCCCACGTTTCTTTTTCTTATCACCACTTCCCCATCAGACATATTCTTTTACCTCCCCATGACCTATAGTGTTGATATAGCCGGATGTAAAGTTTCATTTTCATAGATAGATGAATGGTCTGTCATGATATTAATTTATAACTGCCTAAAGATCTAATTTTAGATCTTTTGAAATCTACATCCTCTCTTTTATCTTCTCTCATTCATCTCTACTACCACTCTCTAACCTGTGCTTATCTCTGCCGTGTCTCTCTCTCTCTGCTGTCCTTTTCATTCTGCCAACAAATTTAGCATCGGAATCATTGTAAATATTTGCTCTGTATTCATGATATGTATATGTTTAAAAATCTAACTTGTCCTATATGCTTGAGGTCTATGCAGTCATCGGATCAGAAGGGTATTTTTGTAATGATATGATGTTTTCATTGATCAATTAAAGAGGTCGCTCGAAACGGCGATAGTGAATTAACACTTATACATCATTGTTACTCATTTATATTTCACTCCGCTACCCTGAAATCTGCATTTCGGAAGTATTTGGAAAGTGTCTATATAAAGTAAATGTCTGAACAAACAACAGTAGAGTAATTTACTAAGTTGGATCATCCCATCTGCATACACTGCATAAATATTGGGGGTGGGGTGAATGTAGAGTTTGATACTCGCCTAATATTGTCTGAGTGTGCAAATAAGTTCGTCCTAACAATGTGCCTCAATTTAAGTATCTGAAGTGAGGGAGACAGATGGAAGGGAAATCAAATGTGATTAAATTAATTTTCGTAATGTAAGATTGTAGGAGGTAATTAAAAATATCGTGGCTGGTGTATGCATTTTCCAGCTGTGAATCAAAGCGCAACGGCTGTCTGCTTCTATCAGGTTTACATATCGGTGATGTAGACAAATCTTTTAGACCCGTTACTACTGGACAGCTTACTTTGCCCTGCTGAGTCTATGACGTGACAGTTACATATATAGCGAACCAGACAACAGGTAATAGGAGGGGTCACCAAACAGAAACCGGAATTTTGCAATATTATTTTATTCACTTAGCTTCATATGTTTCGACTTTTATCGCCTTCAAAATATTCTCCAGTTGAAGCACAGTATCGGTCCGGGCGCATATTCCGCTAATCGAAATAGTGCTGGAACTCTTTCGAAGTGAAGCATAGTAACACTTCTGTTTTTTTTCTTCTTCACCTCTTCCGCATCTGAAAATTCCGTACTGCCACCTTTTGTCACCAGTGATGACCTTCTAAAAATTGGCCCAGATTAACTTCCAACAGTTTCTTTCTCTTCACGATACGCATTCAGTCATGGCTGCTTTTTACCTTCCGTGAGTAAACGGGGCACAAAATTTGCAACTCTTTGCATTCGCAATTTCTCGATCAAAATTCATTGGCAAGAGCTCTAAGACACACCAGTTATATCAACAATTTTGTAAATTGTTCGGTGAGGCGTTAATGAATTTCCACGATGTTCTCATTCATTCTGGAGTTCGAAGGCTTTCCTCGACGTGATCTGTCTTCAAGTGACAAGTGTCCATTCTTAAAGCGTGCGAACCACTCGTAAACTTCTGTTTTGCTCATGGCAACGTCCTTGTAAGCTGTTAGAAGCATGACAACTTTTCGGCCGCCGTCTCCCCCAGCTGAAAATAAAATTTCACTGAAGTACCCCCTTCATTCGTTTCAGCTAACGCAAATTCGATGAACAAGGGAGAATCTCAGCAAAGCAGACACATTATGTGGCACTATGACTTCACTAGACGACGCTGGTCAGCGGCTTGATGCCTAAGTGTCGAGCCAAGCCTGAACTACAACGGTTTTGCCCCACAAAGAAGGTTTGCGGTTAATTTTGGGCACCCCCTCGTATATACACTCACATACGGGTCAATAACATCAAACAATGACAACATCGCTGATTTCAGGTCCACATATAAATATTTAATGTGCACAGAGGTATCACCCTCATATACAGCAATACTGTTGGAAACCCACAGCCTATCACTCACTAATAGATCTACGTAGAAACAAGAAACGCTCTTCTGAAAAATTGAATACACCAGACAGGTCATGAGAACAAAATAGTTTAAGTTTTTCTGCACAGAGAACAATAACTCCCTCAACGATTTCTGACATCGTCGTATCCTTTGTTAAACATTCTATGTATTCGTTAAATATTAATCTGCATTCTAGATTAATCAATGATTCGAAAGACTCGGAGCGAGAGTTGGCGTTATCTTGTTACATTTAAAGATCTGACATTATACAAAATAGTCTGGTATTGTATTCCTCGGACATATACATACCTACATGTACATGGAGGCAGTTATGGCAAAGATATATGAGACATACGTGCGCAAGCATAAACGTACAAACACTTATTTACACTGATAAATTAGCATATACACACAGACACACACACATACATACGAGGAATCCGCACAGACCTGCACACACACACACACACACACACACACACACACACACATACGTGTATATATATATATATATATATATATATATATATATATATATATATGTGTGCAGAGATGAAGATACGAGCGTTTATTGGAACAAAACCCTCAATCGAGTTAAAAGAACTCGCTACAAGATTAAGTAGAACATCTTTTCTCTCAGAAACCTTTCTATTATAAAATTCTTCAATTAGACAATGCAAACGTTCTCACCCTTTTCCTCCTTCTATAATTAATTTTTCAATTTCAAACTCATAACAGAATTTCTATAAAGGATCTCTTTATGTATAAATAACAACTAATTAAATCGTGAATGAGTGTAGAGAGAATATGGAAATTAAGAGATACATTACATTCATATATGTAATGTTGCAAATACACACACACACACAAATACACACAAGTGGTGCTGAAATGTCCCTGGCAATTGGTAAAAGAAAGTACAGGAAGATTCTATTCAACTTATTCCCCTCAATGATCCACACATTTATAGCAACAGGCCTTCCGTTTTTCTAAACCTTGTAAAAAGAAAAAAAAATCGTAAATTTGGGCCTGCAATCAGGTCAGTCGCCACACACTTAGGGCCAGGAAATTTTAAGCAAACCCTCGTATACTTACATTCATACGTAATACACACATACATACAATCATGTATACAAACATAATACCTACATGTATAAATGCATATATACGTATATACACATACATACGTAGAAAGGAGAAACTTCATTTGAAGACTAGAGATCCAATTAATCACTGGAATGGTAAAAATCTGTAAAATATATATGAGCATATCTAAGACTCTTCTTTCAATTTTCCCCTTCGTCATCCACTCACAAGGCATTGGACGGCTGATGGGTGATACTTGCCGAAGATGCCACACGGTTACACTGAACCTGGAGCCGTATGGCTGGAAATGAAGATTGTTACCACATAGTCATGCCTGCGCTCATACAGATAAATTTAGAGAAAGAAACATGGGCTTCGGGGTGTACAACAATCATGGCATTCCGTCGTTTACGACGACGACCACGGTTCCAGTTAATTCGATAAACGGAACAACCTTCTCGTGAAATTAATGTGCAAGTGGCTGAGCACTCCACATACACGTGTAGCCTTAATGTGGTTCTCGGGGAGATTCAGCGTGATACACGGTGTGAAACGGCTGGCCCTTTGAAATACACGTACAACAGAATCAGGAAAAAAGTGTGAGAAAACATTGGAAGAATACAACAGGGTTCGCCACCACGCCCTGCCGGAGCCACGTCGAGCTCCAGGGGTTCTCGCTCAATAAACACTCACGACACCCGGTCTTGGAATCGAAACCGCGATCCTATGACGGCGAGTACACTGCCCTAAGCACTAAGCCATTGCTCCTCCACTGCATGACAATATATGCGAAAATAATCAACAGATAATGTAGAAATAACCTCGAAACAAAATATATATAACAAATCTTCCAACATTGTTTGCTCTTTGCTTTGCGTTACTGATTTTTTTGTTTGAAACCACTTCCTAAAAAGCAGTATCGTAAACACTGCGAGATTATAGGTACGTGTTTATATAAATGCGTGTGTATATATTCATATATGTATATATAAATGTATACATACCTATATACACATATATAGCTATCTATGTGTATGTTGACATATGTATATACACAAAGTGAGAGATGCTCACAGCGTATGCATGTATGTCTGCGAGTGTTTATATATTACGTATAAATGTATACGTGTGCATATATATATCTTTGTATATAAACCTAAAATTACCCTTGATCTCATAAAAGTTCCAACCATGCGTAGACTGACTCTCAGACAGATGTGTGTGCGTATTTTTCTCTGTACATTATGTGCACACGTGTGGGCGGGCATATCTTTATGTTCAAGAGTAAACATTGCCAACGTATAATTAAAGTTTGCCTCCAGTGACTACAATTGCCTTCTCTGGGCGATTGTTGTTATTGAAAGGGAAAACTGACTAACAAAGTGACGGATATTATAGTTTTATGACACTTCACAATTACCATTACCGATTAAGTTCAACTGGCACTATTTCCATATTTGGTTATCTAACTCCGTTATTTACCAAGCAAACATGTTAAATAAAATGAAAATAAAACGCTACCGTCTCCGCATCTACTTGCTGAAGTTCTCTGCATAATCAAAGAGCACAATAATACATTTGTTAGAAACAAATCAGTTATAGATATTAAATAAGCCAGGAGCTTATCTATTGACATAGTCGGCTTCCGACAAAGCAGATCACATTAATTCATTGGATTTGTGTATCTGTACCAGACTGAAGGTCATGCAGTGCAATGTATCATGAGATAGATCTCCTTACGTGCTATTTTATTAGTTTTGAATTGTATTCAGATAAAGTAGGACAGCTCACATGCATCATTACAGAGCTTAACATTTCCAGAGAGGAGACTCTTCTCTACAGTTCTTGCGGTATTGCCGTTATATTGTTGTTGCCAGTGCGGTGAGATGGTAGAGTACTTTATCTTTTTATCTCATGCTGGTTTCAATCATGAGACTACGGCCACGCTGGGCACCGTCATTAGTGTTTATTCGAATCGCTCCTAGCAAATTTTTAAAGAACAATAATTATTCTATCCGTCGGTTTTGACGAACAGCTAAGTTACGGTGACGTTAACAAAACAACACTGGCTGTCGAAGCAATGGTGGCAGACAAACACACATAATATAGTATTATATATATATATATATATATATATATATATATATATACGATGGGATGCTTTCAGTGTTAGTCTAACAAATCCACTTACAAGGATTTCGTTGACCCAAAGCCACAGTAGAAGTCACTTGCCCAAGGCACCACACAGTGAGATCGAACCCGGACTATGTGTTTGCGAAGTTAACTTCTTACCACAAAGCCAGCCTGCACCGGGTATAGAGGGTTGATAAAAACATTTTTCGTGGTATTAATTCTGAGTCACTAATTTCTGAGTTAAAATTCCACCGAGGTTGAGTTTTAGCCTTAACACCCTCTTGGGTCAATATAATAAAGTACGATTTTTGCCCTCAGCTCGATATAATCAATTTAACACTCTCCCTCAAATTTTAGGCCTTTTCCCTATAGTTGGAAGCATCATGGTTATAGCAAAAGAAGCGAGACGCCAGGCATTGTTGAGCGTCGAGGACTTTGCTTTGCGATATTTCTTCCAGTTCAATATGTCCTGAGTTCGAATTCCACTAATATTGTCTTAGAGGTTCTCACTTTACAGAAACTGAAAATTGTTTTTTTTGTCTTTTTTTACATATATATTTGATCCAATGCAATATCTGACATTTTACAAGGCTTCCTAAATCACTGAGTGTTAATTAGACTTAATAACAGATGCAGCTCCAATACTTGCAACATAGCACATTCTACAAAACGCACAGAAGGTAACAAACGTTTAAAGGTTTTAGACAGAGCGGTGAACTAAGTCTGTCCTCTGTGTGCGTGGTACGGTTTGTATTCAGAAAGAACGCAAAGGGATGGAATAAATATAAAATTTTTCATTCTGGCATGGTTACATTTCCATCGCTCCATTACACCAGGTTAGAATTTTCTTTTTATCTACCCCGAAAGAATGAATTGCAAAGCTGACCTCAGTGGGAATTGAACTTCAAACGTAAATTGTGAAAATAAATGCTTTTCCTTGTAAAGCTTTGACGCTCCTGACATTTACTGCCTTGATTATAGCTTTTGTCGTGATAGCTTCGTTGTTTTCTTAGTTTAGCATTCGTATTAGTTGTGTTAAAGCGGCAGAATGAGCGTTCTAGCCTCGGCCACCTTGTGATTTACAGGAGTTCTGCTCGAGGAATTACGTTACTCTCTGCATCTTAAAAAAAAAAAAATTGAGTATCCCACTATGACACATCTTATGTCGACATTGTAACTCGTGTTTATTTTTTTAATAGGAAGCAAATCAATGCTTTTAACATCAAACTTGAGTCATGTTCCGATAGCTTTTAATGATTGCCAAGTGTTAGGTTGTGGTGCTGTAGAGAGATCCGATTAATAATAATCCTAGAGAAAACGATGTAATGTTTATAGCGTTTAGACTGATATTAGCGGTATATGTAAACTGATACACATGCAGCCATCGTGTTCTCACGGAATTCATTTCAAATTAACCCTTTGAAAGCGAAAAAAAAATTCAAATAGTTATTCTTTTCTTTTATTTTTTAACTTCATTCAGTCATTTGACTGCGGCCATGTTGGTTCACTTCTTTGAAGGATTGTCGTCCAAAAAAAATCGACCCCGACACCATCGCCGGTTGTCAAGTGGTCATGGGGGAGGGACAACCACACACACACACACACACACATATATACACACATATATACACATATATATATGACGGTTTCTTTTCGTTCGCCTCTACCAAATTCACTCAGAATACACTCGGCAAAGGTGTCTCACAATACAACTGAACCAGCAACCATGTGTTTGGGAAGCAAGTTTCTTATCATACAGCCACGCTTTTGGTCAGAATGTTCTTACATTTTCTTCGGAAAGCCGTTTTACGTCAGCGTCGTGAAATATCGCTTTAAGCTTCGTAGAGCAAATGCGCGCAAAGTGACAATTTCTGCGTAAGCAACTTTTCATTAAATATCTCTTTAAAGAGCAAGAATTACAGAGTTTTGGTGATTGGTATGGAAAACTTACGTAGCAAGGGATACTGCAAACAAAAAATAAAATATTAATTCAGACAGAGAATATCAATTCTAATTTTTGATTGATAATTAGCATCATTACGGGAATGACCATGAAATGTAATTACGCAGCGGACGTGTTAAGTCTTGGTTTACATTTACCAAACCGAATGATAAATATCGTTAAATTCGTTCTACACAGAGATAAACTGATAGAATTATTCAATAAATCACATACGGAGTTCATTTAATAAAGGTATGTCTATCGCTAGCATTACTAAATTCAAATTTTAAACAGCTTTTCACTACGCAGCAGGTAAATTATATTTCACTTCAATTAGAACACAAAACTTCGTGCATCAAGTAAATTCACTAAAATGTGTAGAGTGAATAATGTAGTGGTTTCTCTCAGATTCCTGCCTTAAGTCAAGAAATAATGTTTATTAAGTTAATTATATGTATTGACTATCTACAGAGATAAAAGCGGCTTAATTGGATACTACACACTCAGAGAGGCATGCAACCATGCATATAGACACTATCAAGATCATATCATTTATATATATGTATATATATATATATATATATATATATATATATATATATATACACAAACAAATACACATATATATATATATATATACAAATATACATATATATATATAGACACATATATATACAAATATACATATACAAATATACACATGTATATATATACAAGCAAATATAAAATGTGCGTGTATATATATATATATATATATATGTACATGTATGGATGCATGTGTATATAACCTATGTACACGAAACTCATTAGAATCGGGGCTCTTGCTTAAGCAATCAGGGTTAATTAAACACGACTTCAGTGGTTTTAACCGATGTTTTATGAGGCAATTCTTCCAAAATTACTGAAGTCGTCCATACAAATTAAACTTCCAAGGACTAATTGCCATAATAATTAAATACTTAAATCTTAAATTCTATAATGTTTCTGCTCGCCTCTTTTCTCTAATTACATCGCGTAATTGTGAATAATCCACTGGATGTGCTCAAGGTGATAAATATGTTTAGCAACCACCTCTTGAGCACGGCGTGAAACATTGAATTTTGTGCTGATAAATTTATGGCGCTTAAATCCTTTATTTTGTCCCTTTCTCTGTATCCTGGTGTTCACTTCTTTTTAGATCTGTTTTGTGTTTTGGTGTTAATTTTTTTTTTATATTACTATTTTCGAGTTGCAGCATTTGGCGTCTCATTTTCTTGTCTTATCCATTCACTTGGACTAATTTCATATGACGTAATGAACACCAACAAAACCGAAGAATATGTGAATATTCTGTTTTAATGATATTTAATGAGATTCGGTGATATAAATGTACTACACTTATGCTGTGACCGAAAGACATAGATACATACACACGCATGCATGCATACATACATACATACATAAATATATGCGTGTATGCATACAGTTGCGCACTCAACGTCTTTTTTTCAATTCATAGAGTTGTAGTTTATATCAACGAACTGGTCATCCATATCCATCACCAACTTGACTTGGCACATATATAATATTAGTAGATTCTTTTATCGAGGCTTTTGTAGGCGACAAAATAGGATATTTTCATGTTCTTTGAATATTTCATCCAATGCCAGATAGGGTAACATACCTACCTACAAAGGGTTTACACAAACACACATACATTCACTTACGCCTGCACACAGTCTGTATTCCAAACTAGCAATTGCATCGTGATTTCGTTTTGCTGATTTTTCTGTTCTTTGTCAATTTGTGCAGAGTGGGAAAGAAAACAAAATGTATAACATTTGTAAATTAAAGCAGCGTTATCGATGCACATTCACACGTTTTTAAATGGATGAGCCTTACGTATCGCCATCGATATACGTTCTTGTCCAATGATTTTCAGATATGGTTGGAGAATTACATGACGATTCCAATCCAGTGAAGACCATAAACCGTTCTGCTTGTGCTGCATGTAATAATTTTCCCAGGCTGGTTGTCTAAATTTGAAGAACTGCCGTATAGGTCGTACGTAACTAGTTTATATGGGAACCAAATAGGACGTAGGCAACGCGCTTATCACTATGTATTGACGTAAATATATAAGGAAATGGGAATTGTATAGACCTCATTAAAGCAATCAATATTTGGTAACATAAAGATCTTTTGGTGCTTATAGAATGCGTGAATCGATCAGAAACGATATAGAATGAATGTGTTTAAAACTGATATCAAATGTAACTATGGACTGTGTGTAATTAGGCCCATAGAAATAAATATCTACAGCATATTTGAACACGTCATCAATACCTTATCACTGCAATCGCATTGAGTCTTTGACTGATCAATCTTTTTATATTTGATATAGGTATGTGTTTGTCTCACTCCCTCCCTCGTATGTCAGTGTTTCTCTCTCACACACATACACACTCTCAAACACAGAGGTACAGACACACACATATATATATATTTATACACATAGAAATCAACATATATATGCTTATATTTGTGTGTGTATATATATATATATATATATATATATATTCTTTTGTCTTACTTGTGCAAGCGCGTTTAGGCATTTATAGTTGTATATATGTGTAAGAATTTTAGTTTGTCTAAAGGTGCTAGACTTATTTGTTTTAAAGAAAACTTCACAAAATATTAGTCTCTTGTGGAAACAATTCTGACTTTTAAATACATTCTTTCAATCAATTAACTTTGTTTAAATATTTCTTTTTTGTTGATGTTATTGTTGTTTTCGTTGTTGATTAGTTATTGCTAATCTCTTTTTCTTTTTGCTTCTCTGTTGCTGGTGTTTCTGTTAATTTTCTTTGCCATACCAATTTCATTTCACTTCATCTCTTTTAGCATCATCTTCCTCTTCGTCGTCTTTCATTTTATTCTTTTTCATCTTAGTTTTTGCATCTCATTTTTATTTTTCATCTCCGTTTTCTTCTTCCAATTCATTTTCGTCTTTTTTCTTTCTTCGTCTTCTCATTCTTTTACTTCGACAAAATTCGTCTTTGTCTTGTTCTCTCTTTCGTTTTATTCTTCTACTCATTATTATTATTCTTAATCTCCTCCTTCATCTTATTCTACATTGCTGTCTTTCTTCTCTAGATCTCCTCCTCCTCTTCCTTCATTTCATGCTTTTAATTTCTCTTCTCATCCTCTATGCCACATCTGAGATCTTCAGAGAATACTTCTAATCACTTATCAAATCTAATCACAACGAGCAGAGCAATCTCCCTCGTGGTATTTTTCAACGGAAGAAGAATATAAACATACGAAGCAGCCCAATAAAAGAAAAATTTATATATACCAGTAAAATCTGACCAAAGAACAAAGAACTCATAACAACAAATATAGCATTTCGTGTTTATTTTCTTGAAGTTTGTTTAATTATTTATGCTCTTTAAGTTAAGTTAAATGGGATCTTAAAAGTTGGTTGCTTTTAAAACTTCACTTTACGACAATTCCCAAATCGACATTAAATATTTGAGAACCGATGGAAAACAGAAATCAGGATTGATGTCACTAGGTGCATTAGATTAATTAGATTAGGCAATCGACAGATATAAGCCTAATTAGAAAGGACAGCAGTGGAGATATAGACGTCCTGTGTGATTGGTCCATGTCCTGGTTTCGATTCCCAGTTGTAAGTATTTAGATTTGCATACTTTAAATTAAAAGCCGTGTAGCTTTGGAAACGGCAGGCTCATCAGTTCGGTTCCGGGTTCCAGAGCTCTGTTGTGGCTGCGACTCGATTTTTCTCTCAGTCTATTGTTAAACATGTTGTCGCAGTAAACACCAAATATGTTTGTCGTTTGTAATCTATAAACCTAATCCTGAAGACAGCTACATGTGAACCCATTCCATCATTTCATACATCTTCAGTAGCTACTATTTATGTAAACCTCGTTAGGGCGGGGTCCTCAAACAACTCTTCCCTAGGTTCTTGTCAGACGCAAATTGGAAATCCGGATTCTACAGATGCCATCAAACCATTCCGGTTTTCTTCTACCTTTGCTTTCCGTGCACGTTGCTTCGGCTTTTAGAGTTCCTCTTTCGATTGTTTCCCCTTGCCCCGAGTGCCGAGATGTGATATGGAGAACTAATCAACATTATCAGTTGACAACTAGTAAGATAATAACCAGTCCGTATCTAGGTAAATTCGACATTTAACAAAATTGGTTGACTCCAGACTAAGTCCTAATACTTATTTTCATTCAGTGCAATTGATGCAACATAGCATTCAATGCGGTGTTGCATTTATCGATTTGAAAAAAACTGAGGAAGCAAGAGTTGATGCACCTTTGTCGTTACCTAACACGAGAGATGAAATCTAATGAAAAATGGTGGATTTATTTATATTTACTTATTTATTGCCACCGCTTGGTTTTATTATAGCTGTAGTATGTTTGATACAATAACTTGCAGTCCTATGCAGGGGAATATATTGATCCCTAATCTGTGTTTGGCAATGAAACCAGAACAATGATTAGTTCTTCGGGTTACCTCAAAGCTTAGCAGACATTATATGTACCTGCGGATATGTGTAAGGTTTATATACATATATATATATATATTATTATGTATATATATACACATTGTTATTATGTGGATATATATATATATTATTATTTGTGTGTGTATATATATGTATAATTATGTGTTTATATACGTATATATTGTGTGTGTATGTATATATATATATGTATATATTGATATTATGTGCGTGTATATACATATATATATATATATATATATATACATAGTGATATTCTGTATATATATATATATATATATATATATATATATATATATATATATATATAGGTATGTATATATTCACATTTGTATATACTGGTGTATGTGTATATGTGTACGCAAATACACACACTCGCATGTATATGTGGGTGGGTGAAATATATTCTTTCGGTAATAAATAATATATTATTACAGATATCATTTATTATATAATGTTTTAGGATTACATTGATTGAGAGAAATAACATGAAAGGATAACGATGTACAAAATATGTACTGCTTGGAGAAAGAAGTTCTACTGAATAGATATAGATGGTCGGTTATATTGTGCAATACATGAAACGCAGGTAAAATAACGAGATGAAAAGTTATATTTCTGTGTCAATCGGATATTATATATATATGATATAACAGATATCATTTATATATTATGTAATATTTTAGGATTAGTTTTATAGAGGAATACACAACAACGGTGAGGATCTTAGGCGAGGTTTAGAGAAGGATGTTGTATCTGAATAAGATATCTTGAAGTTATTGGATTGCTAGTTGAGTATGATATAAGGGATATGAAATATATAATCAGTAACGAGAAGAATATGCGTATTATTGTATCAATCGGATATTATGTGGGTTATAGGAGATCAAAGGATAAATAGCGCCTATCGAGTTTATTGGTTTTTATACAACACAATGAAGGAGACTCTAAGTGGTCGTTCAAGCTGCTAGAAGCAGCAACCGAAAATCCGTTAATTTCAAGTTTGCTTTAAATGGACGAACACACATACACACAGATTATAGTCATTTCCTTGATCTACACAATATTGATGGTTGAACATGCCTGCAATACATTAAATGAAGTATAATCTGGATCAGGTCAAACTTGGAACAAAGCCGCTATGTTGTTGCTGGATTTGCTACAGGTTGAGACGAAAGCATACTTTCGTGAATGACAGCGAAATTACAAGAAATTTCGTGAGTGACAGCGAAACATATTCGACAATGTATATGCTTGTCCCAGAAGTAAATTATCATTAGGTGGTCATGACTGGAATGTTTTTCATCAAAGATCCATTCAATCTCAGCTACCATGGAGATAAAAAAATAGGATTAAATCCGGCAGTTACTACTCGCATTAACCTGCATTGGCTCTTTTTTAAAACGGGGGCCACATTTTTCATTAATGTTTTACGTAGTGTTTTTGGTACGGAAAGACTTTCAAACTTCGTATACTTATCTATTTTGTGTTATAGAATAGAAAAATACTTTTGTATTCGAATTTATTTCATGTAAAAAATTGTCTTATTTCGATAATTTCAACCATTCACTGACAAGTATTCAGTTGTTTACATTTACTCCTTTGGCTCATTAAGCGATGTAAAGCGTATTTAATCTCCATACCTTCGTTTTATTTGCTTTTTTCATTTTAAATTTGCTCTAACCCTAACCCTAACCCGAGGGTTAGGGTTAATTGTTTCAGAATCGTTTGTTTATGTAGTCGGCACTTAATGTATATCGGCTGAATGGACGTCAGTGATTGGTTGAAATTACAGAAATACAACTTTAACATGGAATAATTTATGGATTTCTTTTTTTTTTTAAGAAGACTAAGAGAAAAAGATGTTTTATATGACACATTCTACCAGTGTTCCAAGTTTCAAAGTGTTTCGTTAATGAAAAATGTGGCCCCCGTTTTAAAAAAGATCCCCTGCATTTAATAGAATATCAATATCAAAACTCTTATACTTTAAGAGAATTGTTTTCGAAATCATTCTGTGAAATATTTGTTGCAGGCTAAATATTAAGAGCTGTAGCAGCAAGATAAGCAGTCATTAGGGTGCCCGATAAAGTGGGTTCAGACATTTATTTGAAATCTTTGACCTAAATTGTAATCTGGCAACTGTTAAAGTATCTCTCATAAGATGAGATCAATAAAGTACAAGTGAATAACCAATGTTCTCTCCTTTTTATTTCCATACAATTTCCTTGACTGTTTTGTCCGAGGCTTATCACAAGAAGCTATATTATCTGCTAAACCATGTAATATAGTATAACTTACTAAAACAAAATAAATGTAGACATTTAGCTGCTAAGAATACACACAATATCTAGAATTATATAAATATTTATTTCAACTATTGGTACAATGCCGTTAATATTATGGGAGGAAATACTTGATTGCATCAGTCCCAGTACTCAATTTGTACCTATTTTATCGACACCGAAAGCATAAAAGGCGAAAAAGATATTACTAGAGTTAGAATACTAAGGATTTTGTCCGTCATGCTAACGAGTTTACCATCTCGCTATCTTATTTAATATATGAATAATGACTGTTATAGACTGGACGTTGGCTAATAATTAAAGTTCATTTTTATCTATCATAATGACATTCATTTCATACTAGAAACCGAAATTACTTTCTTGGCATATATATATATATATATATATATATATATATATATTGTCAGACATTGGGTCACTTACGTAACTTAACAGTAAGTAAATAAAACAAATATAGGTTTCTAAACACAATCTTCCCAAATCCTTTCCTCTTTTTTCTTCAAACATTTTATGAAACATTATTAATACTGTTACTGCTCTGTTGATTATATATTATTAATTTGTAATTTCGTTAATTTTCTATTATAAACACGCTACTTTTACTTCACTCTCTCTCTTTCTCTCTCTCTCTTTCTTTCTCTCTCTCCTTCTTTCTTTCTCTCTTTCTTCGTCTCTTCTCGCTCTCCGCAATCTTACTCATGCTTCACTTTTCTTGTTTGATGAAGGTCTAATGTCCGAGACATCATGACACTTTCTTCCGAGCTACAAGCGTTAAATTACTTATTTGTTGAAAATTAATCTTCTTGTGATGTTCGTGAAACATTAATTTTCCAATACACTGTGTGTGTGTGTGTGTGTGTGTGTGTGTGTGTGTGTGTGTGTGTGTGTGTATGTGTGTGTGTGTGTGTGTGTGCAAGTATATATATATATGAGTAAATATATATTCTTACACATACACGCATATATATATATATATATATACATTCACAGGCATACATACATACTGCACTTCTAGAAAATGAAATTCGTGTAATAGAGTGCGAATGCTGATTCAAAAGTTAATTAGCCTTGCAACAGTAATGACCTGTTTACTTTTTCTTTTCGTTGACAATGACGTCATGAAAGTAATTACTGAAGTTTCTGTTTAAAAAAAAGAAGAAATAATAATATACAAAATATAAATAAATAAATCAATTAAACCGTGTATGATCTCCTTGAATTCGTCTGACTTTGATTCCTTATTAATCTAATAGAAAGGATTTCATTTCTGTACTGCGAAATAATCTCACAGAGATTTTAAATATGACAAGAAAACGTATTTTCTTTAATAATATTTAAACCATGTCAAAAATTAACGTGAACCAAATATTTCTATGTTTATTGATTTCTTATTCGTTTTAGCAGAAAGCAGCTACTTCACATTGTTATTCTAACTGTTCTTGCATATAGTTTTTTTACTATTGTCGTTGAACATCATGTCAGCCTTTTTTGAACGAAAAAGTGATCATGCGCTTTTACACACCACCGGGCTTTTTTTTTCTTCTGATACAATATATCCTTCATTTCGAAACAGAAATACTGTACTTTTATCTATATTTGACTATGTTTTGCTGTTTTTGACAACTGTATGTTGCCATAGTAGCAGAATTCTAGAGTTACATCAGTTGTTTTTATTGTTATTTATGTAGATTTTACTGACGTCTGTGATGCTATTAAAGAACCGACGAAACGTAAATCCACCACACAAGAAATTAAAGTATTCCCCACCATATCTATTGTCTTTAACTGACAGATCAAATCGAGACTCATGTTGAACATTTTGTCGTGTGATGAGATAACGAATCGGGGAAAAAACGGGGATGTTGTTTTCATGTGTGTGTGTGTGTATATATATATATATATATATATATATATATATATATATATATATATATATATATATATATAATTGAGAGGTCACAAAAGTGACAGAGGGTACTGACCAGCACCAGCTAGTGCTAGAAACAAGAGTTAAAATAACTCAAAAGCCACAAAGCTTTATATTTAATGACTGACAAAGGGAGGTAACTCCACAGCGCATATAACCTGATCAAACGACTTCGGATTTTGGTGCATAGCATCTTCATCCTCGTCATTGTCTCATAACGCCTGGGGTTAAACTCGACTACTATTGTCAATCTTATAAGGAAAACCTTTTAAAACTTGTGCTGATCGTTAAAGGGGTAAACATGTGAACAAGAAATGGGTGGCTTATAAGCAATTTGAACGTAAAGGCAAAATTAATACAGGTCATTAATAGACGGTATTTAGCAGCACCAGTTATTGTTAGAAACATGTGTTAAAATAACTCAAAATCAGTTCATTGTTCAACCTATGGCCGAATTTTTTTATATTGTTTTTCTTTTGAAATTTCTGATATATATCCGTGCTTTGATCAACATTATTATGGGTGGGTGCATAAATTTGTTAAATAAATCTTTCTACGACAGACAAAAGACTGAAAATGTGGAGGAGGATGCATGTCGATTACAATGATATATATATATATATATATATATAATGTGCGTATATATATGTTTATAGAATGTGTATATATACGTGTATATAATGTATATATATATATATGTGTGTGCGTTGTGTGTGTGTGTGTGTGTGTGTGTGTGTGTGTGTGTGTGTGTGTGTGTGTGTATGGCAGGCTTCTTTCAGGTTCCGTCTGCCAAGTCCGCTCATGTCACTGTAGTCGACCTGAGGCTAGGGTAGAATATAGATGTGCCCGGAGCCTTGGAGCTGGAGAGCTGAAATCTTACTACTCAGCCAATGCCTGCGCCTACACAGCTACAGTAAATGAATAGTTGAATAAATATATGGATATGTGTATGTGTATACAAACATATATACACACATATGCATACACGCACATATGCATGCACGCACATATGCATACACGCACATATGCATACTCGGAGATGTGCATACTCGCACATATATACACGCACATATATACGCACATATACAACCACATATACAAACATATACACACACACACACACACACACACACACACACACACACACACATATATATATATACACTTCTATACACACAAACATACATATACAAATACATATATATATATATATATATATCATAAACATGTAGCATTCGCGAGGTAGAAATTAATTACTCTACTAATAACTAATTCATGAGAAAATGTGTTGCCATGAGGAAGAGATTTGAAATCTGTCATATGAAATATAGTATTATGGAATGGTAACCGTGTGGAAACATGCCCTAGGCGAATGACTTCTTTTACGTGTGATACTGTTTTTATGTGGCAGTCAGATTTCCCTTGAAGCACATAACAGGTGTGCTGATTTTTCAATGGGTATTCTATGCCCAAGAATTTTCTTTACTGAGAGGTATAGCGGGAGAATATTGTCTAAAGCTGCACCCTGTTGGACAAATAGTTTTACTGTCAGGAACGCTAAGATTTCAATCTGTAAGGATCGAAAATGTTATTTTACAGTAGGGGAGAGATTACTTTCCACAGACAACTTTGTTTAAAACTTTACCACTATCTTCTCTTAGTCACAACAACTACTTTATATCTACTAATTTCCGATCTTGTTTTGACCTTAACATTCACCGAGAGAGACCGTTACTAATTTCCTCAGATTCCACTGTTTCGGAATCGGTAAATACTCAAAGGACTTGGCATCGTGCCATGTTATAATTTATAGAATTCTATCAAAACGATATTAGATGCCATTCGATACATATTTATCAAATTATCTCCATAATAGATATTTATGTCTTTGTATGGACGGTCTTGTTTCATATTGTTTCTACACTGCATTCAATAGCAACACGACTACATCAATCTGCAGTCTTCAGACGAATTGTCCTCGTATTTATATAATTATTAACAGTTGCTTTCATGTCCAGTTGGTTTTGATATTGTCTGTTCTTTGTGTTGTGTATTCCAGCTTTCTTTTCAACATTGTTTCGGTTGGGAGTGTTACAAATAAAAAAGATATCGTGAAGTGTAACGCACAAACACGCATATTTGCGTCTATAAACACTCACACGCACACACACGCACACACACACACACACACACACACACACACACACACACACACACATAATATATGCACACAGACATATATACTTTTGATTAAAGCTGCAAAACTATCAGAGGTTTTACTCAGTTTCACGTTCCCGTTCGTCCGAAAATTCTGATGATTATAGAGGGTGTTCAAAAAGTCTCTCCGCAGTATTTTATTGCAAAATAAGCATTTATAACACGTAATAAGACTACAAAATAATATATTAGACTTTACATGACTTCAAAAACAATTTCATAAGAGGTGTTCAAAGTATCACCTTTCATTTTCAGTACCTAAGTTCACTCTTCTACACATGTTCTGAAATACATGTTCCTAGGGTCGATTCGTTCGACTAAAGGCTGAATCGTGTGTGTGTGTGTGTGTGTGTGTGTGCGAGCCAACTATACCATCTTTTAGTACGTAAAATGAAGAATTATCTATTTTATGAAAATTATAGATGATCTTAATCTGAAAACAATATACACGGTAGAGAAATATGGAATATATTTTATAAATATGCTGGTCCATTGTCGATGAATTGGTATAAACTACACCAACCACAGCAAACCCAAGAATAAACAAAACCGGGAATGTGTTGACGAAAAAGGAAAAACACTCGATGGAAGAAACATACGAATGGGAGTAACGTTTGGAAAAAAACTAACAAAAATCTAAACATATAAATGATGCTGTGAGACTGACACACACCAGTGTAAATGGTGGGCTGTCAGTAATCTGTTAGAATTAATAGTACAGCCTGTCTCAAACAACATGTTGTTTCAAAGCAATGGATACATGGATACATGCATGATGTCTGACAGGCAACTGGAAAAATGTTTGCCTGGAAAAAACTCTTTTCTCATAAATCTTGTCGAACGTGAAGAAATGGAAATCAGAAACAGGCAAAAGGTGATTTGAATTTAAGAAATCTGAAGTTTACGAAGATATAACACACACACACACACACGCACACACACACACATGCTCAAGTAGCGTCTTCAATTCGCTCTCACCGTACCTCACCCGCTATAACTGAATATCTATTTGTAACTCACTATATATATCGCAAACACTTTCTCAAATACTTTCTCTATCTCAAAATCTCGATCAAACTGTAATCTTCGTAAGTAAACAAACACTGTAATTTCACTGGGAAATAACAATAGTCTTTGATGAAAATTCCTGTGTATATGTTATCGATCTGCTGAAAACCAAAATAACTGTATTTCTGCGCTCTAACGGAATAATATGATAACAGGATAAGTAAGTTTTTCTGGAAGATACGGCAATGGCCACTAAAGAATACACACACACATATATATATACATATATATGTATATTTGTATGTATAAGGTATCTGTATACATGTATGCATAACGAATATACATACATATATATATATATATATATATATATATATATATATATATATGAGAGAGAGAGAGAGGGAGGAAAAGTGGGGTGGGAGTGACGGCAGAAGGGGTGTGGGAGATAGGTATGGAGAGAGTACATCAAACGATGCTATATACTATGATCTTTCCGTAACACAGCTATTCCGTCATTATTCCATTCAGATTCATTAATGGAGAACAGCGAATAAAGTGTCTTGTATTTGCGTGTTTCTCTGTCTGTGCGGTTAATGCGCATACATACATACATACATACAAACACACCTACCTATATATATATATATATATATATATATATATATATATATATATATATATACACATCTGCAAGAGTGTAATCGGTGAAAAATCTGTAGAATTTGTAGTTTGCAAATATGTGCTAGTAACCAAAACGTCGATTTTGATATTAGGTGTGTATATATATATATGTATAATTATAAACATATTTATATACATTTATATACATACATATTTATATAGATGTATATATACATACATATATACATATGTTTACACCATTTAAACATGTATGTATTAGCATACACCTCTCTCACGTGTATATAAGTATATATATTTGTATGCTTCTATGTGTATATATGTATGCGTGTGTGTGTGTGTGTGTGTATGTGTGTGTGTGTGTGTGTGTATATGCATGTATATATCCAAGTATAAACGTGGTCACAATATGTGTGTCATTTATATACCTGACGTTATTTTAGTGAAATTATCCGACTTGTTTAACTCTAATTCTTTGAAATTATATAGAATAATAATATTGCTCTGAATAATTTAACATCCTGTTTAATGTACACAAAGAAGTTTATGATTACATCTCTCGGACTAAACAGATGTATCAGAGCTAAATCAAAAACTGTCTGAATTCGTTTCCCTCTGTCATTATGCACACATATACAGCCAGGCGCAGCTGTGTGGTAAGAAGCTTGCTTCCCAACCAGATGTTGCTGGGATCAGTCCCAATGCGTCTTCTATTATATCTCCAAAGCCTTGAGAGCGAATTTTCTACGTAGAAACGGAAAGACGTCCGTCGTATATATATATATATATATATTTATAATCTTATATAGTGAGACACACACACACATGTATGTACGTATGCACAGAACTTTTTTTTCTTTTTCACACAATTCCTGTCAACAAAATTAACATACGAGACATTCGTTGGTCCAAGGAAATGGTGCTTGAAATTTTGCGCAGTGAATCCTACCTGAAATTTATGTTTGCAAAGGTAGCATATGAAAAAACGAACATATATATATATATATATATATATATATATATATATATGGATATGTTCCTCATTTAAGTTTCTTCTTTGTAGACACACTTTAAATGGTGTATGTGTATGTATGTGTGGATAAATTGTAGTATACTGAGCTTAAGAGAGATAGTTTCTAGGCATTTCAATAGCAGGCGCTTTGAAATATTCCGTAATTACTACGCAAAAGAAATATATTTCACGCTTACGAAAGAACGCCATCTGCTCAAGATTTGATTAGGTAAACAGACAACGAGGTGCTCTTACTCAATGTTGAGATATGTATATTTCACTGGTCTCCATCATTTTTCATTATATTATTACCCTCTTCTTCTACGATTGTTTCATTCAGTCACTCCCACAAATTTCGTTCAGTTAATGCTTCCTTCATAGTTCATTTATAACCTATGTCTTCGATTTTTTTTCTGTATATTTCTAAATACATTTATAAAACAATTCAGTTATTCATTAATATCCCCATGTAATAATTATTTTTTCATATTTTCAATTCCCTTCAATATTAATTTTATCGATTCACTCATTCAGCTTTTTTCTATTCATTTCTTTCTGACATTCTTTAATTCCTCAATACTTTTATTCTTCCATTACCACCAGCTTCTATATTCATATTCCCCTCTTCCCTAAAATTATTCCAGTCATCTGTTTTGTTCTACAAGTCTTCGTTTAATGATCTATTCTCTCGTAAGACTTCTGTTTATTAATCTATTAACCCATACTTCGCTTGTTCTTTAATTCACTCCTTGTTTATTCATTTATCCCATTATTCTTTGACTCTTTAATTTAGTTAGGCCTACATTCCATTATATAAGTTTATTATTCCACACATTTGCTACACTTGCCTTTTCCACCTTTCATTTCCATTTGCAATTTATTCACCTACTCATCTCTCACTCCCTTTGTGGTAGTGCTGCTAATTGACAGGGACTAAAACAAACCGACAGCGGTTGTCGTGCAGTATTGGACACACAGTAACACCACACACAGAAATACAAGCGCGCGCTCACACATATACATACATACATAATAATATGTATGTATGAAATTAAAAAATATATATATATATTAATTTCCATCGAACTAATCTGCTCTGAACATTTTTATCGACCCGAACCTACAGTAGTAGACACTTACCCACATTCTTTCTTTTCATTAATTCTTGACTACTAAAACTGTTTAATCTTCCATCCCTTTAAATATTAATTTATTCCTTAATTCAAAGTCATCACACTTTTTTTTTACCTTCATTCATCATTTCTTCTGCTCCCACTCAATCTTTAGCTTATTTCACCAATGTAATTTTTCAATTATTTATCAGCCAATTTTCGCTCGTTTATACATCAATTCTGCAGCAATTTATTTTTCTATTTCATATATTTTACCGTGTACCTGTTTCACTCATTGGACTACGTTCATGCTTGAGCTTTGACTGCCTTGATGGTTTTAGTTCGACAAATGAACTGCAATATTTATATTTTCAGCCTGATATTTATTTTATCGGTCTTTTTCGCTTAATCTCTAAGTCATAGGGACATAGACAAACCAAGGTTAGTTAAGCGGTGGAACGGAATAAATATAGAAGACACACACACACATACACGCACGCACACGCACAAACGCACATATTTTTCCATATTCTTTGTACCAGTCATTTGACTGCGGCCCCCTTCGAGCAACGACTTGAAGGGTTTTAGTCGAACAAATTGGTACCTATTTTATCGTTCTCATTTGCCGAACTCGCCAAAAACCAGTTGCCAAGCGGTGTGGGGAACTCCATGCAAAGTAAGCCTGGGGGTATGATCAAGCAAAATTTTGGAATATTTTCAAAATCCGCTTGCCAGCATAGCCCACACCAGCGAATACTTTCATTAACTGAAACCCATAAAGAGAAATCTTGTTAGATTTCGTGCCCAAGCTATATTTCCTTTTAACCAAAGAAACGCATAACAAGGTCGAAACATCAGTGTGCAAAAGTACGCCTAGCCCAATGGATTCAGTGTCTTACGAAATACAAAAGCAAATTGCATATTCACATCCAGATCTGGTATATCATTCCAAAATTTTTTGCGATCTTGCTTAGAAAGTAAAAACGAAAAAAGGGATTGTTTTGCTTTTGAGAAATAAAACCTGCGTGACTGATGTCACGCAGGTTTTATTTCTCAAAAGCAAAAAATCAAAAACACGTGGAAATCCCGACTAATACGTCTACTAATTTTCCGGAGTAGTCTACTTGAAACTACGAAGTTATATGTATAATTCCAATGCTAGCGTGGCAGGATGTCATTTAAAGAATGTTAGGTTGTTATTTCTTGTAAATTGAGTTACCACATAGAAGCTGCAACAGTTTCTTGACGCTCCCTGATGAATAATTTATAAGTATTGTACACGTTTTAAGCGATTTTTCCAGCAGCAACGAGTTTACCGACAAGGAACTTTTTACTTGAATTACACTTGTGTCTAGACAAGATGTTTTTTTTCTTCTTCTATCCTCTGTTTAACAGCACGGAAACTAGAAATCAAGACTATCGTACAACTACTCGTCCATCAGAATAAAATAAAATCAAAAGCAAATAAAAAGAATAAAAAATATTACTGGAAGTCGTCAATAATAACAGAGAAGAATGCAATATCGAATTCCACTGTGTCTCATCACATACTTGTTCATACGGCAGATAATTGTAATAGAGTGGTACAAATTTCATCACCTACGAAACTATCTTTCTGCTTAAAATAACATCAAAACACATGATAACTTCGAATTTTGTTAATATTGATTCTGTTTGGGTAAACATCAGCGATCGAAATGTAAAAGGAAATATAACAAGAGCAACAATAAAAAGAGTAATAAAGAATAAGAGGATCGTGTGTTTTATACTTATAACAGCGAGTGAAGTGAATTAGATTGAAGCAAAAATTAAAACCGCTCACTGGGAGTTTATTGGTTGATTAGATGATAAAGTCTGTGTTTATGGAGATTGATTTAATCCTACTGGACTGAATATAAAACAATTTAAATGATGAGCAAACCAGAGAAAGCCACTACCAATTTGCCCAGCCTAAAAAAAAAAGTATCAACTAAATCGCCCTCATAAAATACCCTACACTCGTAAAAGGTTCAAACACATTATATAATGCAGAAACAACATAACCAAAACCGTTCTTGAGATAGATACGGCAACAACTCCTGCTTTTGACGTCGGAACATATCTAAACTCCTCCTTGTTCGCAGCTCGGTGGTCTATGATGTATATTTATTTTATATTTTGAAGCTGTTTAGAACTGCTTCGTAATCTTGTCGACTCCCACGGGAAACATAGACACATCAGCTGCATCACTTATTTCCATCAAATGCTACTCTTCTCAGCTTGCTTCTTTAAATTTAGCTTAATTCACCCGAGCAAATTGCAGATTATTTCATTAATAAAGCCGTTGAAAGGGCCTGATATCCTCATGAAATCACACGAAATCAAAGAGCTAAGGAATCCTCCGAAACAAACATAGAATACTGTCAATTGAACTCGGAATCTTGGAGTTAGTAGCCCGCTCTCTTAACCACTGCGCCATAACGATGATAATAATAATAATAATAATAATAATAATAATAATATCGAGAAATACTTTAGGAATGAGAACCCAGGTTCGAAATTTCCCCAAGACACCTGACGAAGGCTGGAGGGTATATCCTCATCTATTAAATATAGAAATGTATTACCGATTAATATGTTCGGTCAAACATAACTGGAGAGTTACCAGACGTCACACGATGCAATACATTTCGATATCGGCCTCTCTGAATCACTTACTCTCAATGTGCTGTACTCGAATCTTGGTTATTATATATGTCACAATGTCTAGAACCTTGTCACTCTTCAAAAAAAAAAAAAAAAAGAAAAGTAACAATAATGTTCTTTCAAATTCTTTGTTTTTTATGGGCGTCATAGCAACATCCTCTAATCAGCTTGGATAGCTTCATGCAATGTGTTCAAGTTACATTATGAAATATAATCCAATATGATGTTCTTCATCTTATCTGTTTCAACGGAAAAGAAACCCGTTTCTTCAAATGTGAAATAAATATTATAGTGCTTCCGTTTCACTTAAAACAGAAAAAAACACTAAATCTATTTATTTGACCGAGTGAATTATGATTTTTGAAAATTAATTTTCAATATCTCTCCTGAATTTAAATTGGATAACATCTACTAAATGTTTGTCTTAAACAAATTAAGACGTAATATGAAACTCCGGAGAAAGATTCAAGCACTTGAAAACATGACAAATAGTAGAAACTTAATGCACGGATGATATATAAATACTAGCTGCGTCAATAAACGATGGGCCAAATATCTATATCGATCTTAACAACATGTCTGAAAACTATTTTCTTCTGATGGACCAATCTTTGTTGAAGATGACGAAAAGATTCTTGAATGAAAATCTTCCTGATCAGAACTTCATTTATGCGTACTTAACGACCATAGTGTACCTGGATAACAATCAGCGTTACTACATCTCTCTGAATTTCCCAACGGTTCATCAGAAAATTATATTGACGAATTTATTCAGTATTTGACTAACAGCAAATTTTTTGACGAATTCTACAAATATAGATATAATTCGTGTAAGAGTTGCTATATTTTACACGAAATCAATAACTATTCTACGTTCGAGACATGCTAAATTTCTATGCTATGCAAGAAAAAAGAGATAGACATCTTTGTGGAAATAAATCTGACATATTCCTCTTCCCTATTCTCTCTTTCTCTCACGCTCTCTCTCTCTCCCTTTCCATATTCCTCACGTGGATGTATCAAGAAACCTCCTCACTGACATTAAAATTCTCAGTTTTTTAACGCTGTATTGAGATATTTCTCAGACAGTCTCACGTGCATTGAAACTTAATCAAAATATTATTGATAATACTCAATTCCTGTTTCTTGCTCAATAAAATTGGAACAACAATGACCTTTATTGAACGCTGCAACGGTTTTGATAGAGCCAGTAGAAATATTCGGAGAAGAGTTAATTCCAAACGCAAAAACCTAGAATAGTTATTTCAACATTTTATATAAGCATATCCAGCTAGTTTTCAAAATTTATTGAGTTCTCTATCACTTAATGTTTATAAAGCATACATATATCTTTTACATTGATATACAGACATTTTTTTTTATATTGACAACTTTACATTATGAGATATATATGTGCGTGAGTGTGTGAAAGTGTATCTGAAGTTTTGCGTATAGCTGTAAGTATGCATGTGTTCACAGGCGTCTAAATAGTTACACGAACACCTACAGATGATAATATTTGTATATGTTCTGTTTAAATCTCCACTTCATCTCACTCTCGATCTTCCAATAGATTTCTAACTATACATCAATAAAATAAATATGTATCTTCGCAAACGAGTATATACTTTATTCTCATACGTATTAGCCAGGAGCTGCAAACATACATTCGCTGTACATAGTATTTTTCTACACTTGCACGACACCAGTTCACATTATATTCAATAATGAGGCTATTATACATTTATACCTTATTATAGATTGCCCTCGGGTGATATTGGAAAAAGGAAAGGATTGGTAATTGATAAACACCTCACACTGCTGAAATTTGCCACTCCATGTATATAAATGATACCATGCAAACCGTCAACGTAGCATTTCAACTGATGTTGACGAAAGATGATTATTATTTGGTTTTCTGCATCTCTTCCGTTTCTTCATTGGAGATTCTGCTCTCATAATCGAGTTTTGCATATATACAGTAATGCCTCGATATACAAGTTAATGTGTCTCCTAAAGTGAAAACTCGCAAAGTAGAGCAATAATTTCCAGTAATAGCAATGTTAAAAATAGTAATTCGCTCCTACAAAAGAAAAAAAAATTACCTATAAAATTTTTATAACAATAGTAAATAAATGGCAATAAGATACCAGTTTTATCTAAAGGAAAGGCAAAGGCCAATACAGCTTGGCACATGTGCCGTCACAACATATTTCTACAGTTGAATGAGATAGAGCAACGTGAAATAAAGTGTCTTGCTCAAGAACACAACACGCAGCCCGGTCTGGGATTCGAACTCACAACCTCACAATCGTAAGCTCGACGTTCTAACCACTGAGCCATGCACCTTCACGCCTTTGTATTGCTATCAAAAACAAACCAGCGATGGTCTACATGCACTGGCCCTGACAGTGACTAATCGCACGCAACCCACCACAAACACCACTACAAACACACACACACACACACACACACACACACACACACAGCGATGCTATTGGAGCTATGCTGTGAGACTGATCCCGAAATGTGATTGGGATGGAATTTTCTTACCGCACAGCCATATTGTTTCGTTGTAAAAAGTAAATATATGGTCGTTGAATGAATAGGGCTTCTAATCTCTTTGTACTTAGCGCTAGGCGATTATACGATCAAATGGATTAATAAATCAATTTCCTTGTCTAGATTGATGAGCCTACTTTTGTGTTGACAATCCGACAATATCCACGCAATAGCAAATTGTAATTAATGTTAAACAATCTAATTGCAGTTATTGTGCCCTCATTCCTGTTTTTTTTTCGGTTATTTTATTGTTTAGAGGTAGTCATTTGAAATAATTATTTGTTCTCACCGTCAGTTTTAGTTTAAATGTTATCAAATCAGAATTCAGATATTTGTACTTAAGGTAGTCTAGCAGTAGCTTTTATATACACACGCACAGATGTGTGAGTAGGCCGTGGTTAACGCTGTGTGTCGGTGAAAGCGATATCCGTTTAGAGCTAAATCGCTTCCTTGTCCTTGCAAGACATGAAAACCAATTATCTCATACTTGTTAGATTCTGAAATGGATAGTAAGAAACTGCTTGCTCTGAAATGGATTTTCTCGATGAGCTGGGAGAATAGTTAGCACGCTAGGTGGGATGTTTTAGCGGCATTTTGTCCGTCTTTACATTCTGAGCTAAAATCCAGTGCAGTCAACTTCGCCATTCATCATTTCGGGATCGACAAATTAAGTACTGGTAAAGCACTCTGCTTCGATGAAATCTACTGAATATATATAAAGGGAGATAGAGAGAGGGGAGATAGAGACGGAAACATAGACAAGGCCGTTGTACTTCCGTACTTCTTTGGATGTTGTAACTGATTGTGTACAATGTGAAAGGCATTCAACGTACGCGAAGACGTATTTATTTATTTTTTTCCCTTTATTTCGTTAGATTTTCGACCGCTTTAGTGGAAGCGACACGATGTAACGTAGGAAAAAATTATAGCTGTATTTTCTGAAACCGCACCAGAATTCAAGTGCTCCTGTCATGACTTCTGGATTGATAAAATGAATTACCAGTCAAATATTAGTGATGAAAAACTGCTGCCCAAAACTGATAATCGTCTATAATAATGCCCTTATATATATATATATATATATATATATATATATATATATATATATATATATATATATATACAGCGCTGGCACATATCTATTAACCTTTAGTAGACTCATAATGTAAACAATGAATGGACGTCGTTGCTTATTTACACGGCTGCTGGTTGACTGTCTGGCTTGATCGGCTTATCTTAATGCATCCCTTTTTATTATAGGACATATCATACTCGCCAAAGCCATAGGATCCCTTTACATTTCTTGCACTATTCGCAGTAATTTTCTAATTGCCTAAATTTATAAGATATCGCATCTCTTTCACGCAGGTCAAATTCAACTTCACGTCGTCTTTGCTAATCAAACGGCGCATTTTGATGCTTTTCGATATGCTCGTATTTAAGAAATGCGTGAACGTTTCTTAGTTTATCTGGATATTTGGTAGAAAGTTGTAAATATATACCTCATTCGTTTTTCTAAGGATCTCAGAACTTTTATTGCCTCTGACAAATGAATCCCTCGTTAAACTAAAATACTTCAAGAACAACTCCCATAAACGAGACTCGGATTCAGCTAATGTAATAAGATTAGTTTGAATAAATACAGATATAAAAGTATTCACACATTTGAGTTTATGGAACAATGAAAAGGCATTTATTGTGTGGCTCGCTAATGACGAATACAATGATGAAAGCATATTTATTCAAATTTATAATATTGTTAAACGGCAAGCTGGGAAATAGGCGTAAAAGCCACATAATTCTTAATTCTCTATAACATTGATAGAGAGAGCCTTTTATCGCTTGATTAACCTTCTTGAACCAACATTCAAACGTTGCTGAAATGAATGAGTACCCTAGCTCAAGAAAGAAAATGCATAAGACACTGAAAGTCTTTGTCAAATGTAGTCTGCTGTGCACTGTCTTAAACAGGATGGGCATGATTGGAACACCTTGAAATATAGTTCTCATAAATGTGAGTTGACCTGGTGCTCAACAATGATAACGTCATGCATAAATAATAAATTCTATTTTATTAAGAACGTTTGAAAATACCTTACGGTGTATGAGGAGCCGGGTTGAGTAAAATGAAAAGAAAAAATGACAAGCATTCTGGAGGTTGCAACAGAATGGCTGTCTTCGATGGTGCAGAAATTAATGTATATGTAGGCACACTTCAGATAAACTTAAATAAAGATGCAATAACCTATTCCATATTAGATTTGGTATACGTAAGTGTGGAAGTTTCATCTATGCAACTGTCAGCGACACATAATTAATTTCAAAGCGGTTTCTTAAACACAAGTGAAAAGATCACCGGTTATTCGATGCAGATTTTTTCAATGAAGTTTTACATAAAAGCAAAGAATAAACCATGTCCGACCTAGCAAAGGTTTAATGCACAAGATATCAGGGCGTTGGATAGAATAAGGAATCTCATTTCTGTGGCTAAGTACTTAAAATACTTGACCATTCTTTAGTCCACTTGTACACTAATACATATCTATACGTATATTTAAATACACACAAATATATACGCAAATATACACACACATACATGTGTGTGTGTACGTGCATGTGTGTATAAATGCATATGTATATATATATATATGTGTGTATAGATGTATATATATATGTATATAAGTATGTATGTATATATATATATGTATATATGTATGTATATATATATATGTATATATGTATGTATATATATATATGTATATATGTATGTATATATATATATGTATATAAGTATGTATGTATATATATATATGTATATAAGTATGTATGTATATATATATATGTATATAAGTATGTATGTATATATATATATGTATATAAGTATGTATGTATATATATATATATATATATATATATATATATGTATATAGGTATGTATGTATATATACATGTGTGTATATATATGTATGTATTTTATGTATATATATGCATATATATATACATGTGTATATATATATGTATGTATTTTATGTATATATATGCATATATATATACATATGCTTATATACATGTACATATATGCATGTATATATATATATGCATATGTATATGTGTACATGTATACATATGTGTGTATAAACGTATACACATATGCATGCATATATATGCATGTATATATATATATATATACTTATAAGTGATATCATATACGTTTAACACTTGATTATGTCAGAATATCCAGTTAACAAAGTACCATGGGCGAGGAAGCACAAAAGCAAATACACTCTGTTTGCCAACGTCGGTCGAAATACCAACTTAGCGCTTTGTAGAATTACGTTTATATACGACAATGCAAATCTCAGTAGACTGAGGTGTTTATCAATTACCAATTCTTTCCTTTCTTTCCAATAACACTTGAAGGCAATCTATAATAAGGAATAAGTGTAAAATAGCTTCATTAATGAATACAATACGAAGTAGTGTCACGCTAGAGTTGGAAAAAATGCTGTGAACGTACGAGTTCTGTTTGCTGCTCTCGGCTACACACACACACCTACATTATTTCTTCTTTATATATATATATATATATATATATATATATATATATATATATATATAGTGTGTGTGTGTGTACATATATATTGATGTAGATGCGGGTCTGTATGAATGTCTTTCTGCTTCTGCTTTCTTCCACTCTGTCCCTGTCTATGTCTCTCTCTCTCCCTCTCTTTATATATATATATGTGTGTGTGTGTGTATATATGTATCTACATGCATGGTTTCTAATGTACAACTATTCAAACAGATAATTCAGCAGGTTAGAGCGGAATATATAGGAGATAGACAGTGATTAAATGTGGGAGTGATGGAAAGAAAGACTGAGAATATGAAAAGGAGGAAATGAAGGAGAGAGAGAGAGAGAGAGAGAGAGAGAGAGAGAGAGAGAGAGAGAGAGAGAGAGAGAGAGAGAGAGAGCAAGCGGCAGAGTGAAACAGAGAATCTGCGAAAAGGATGTATGGCCAGAGAAGTTATTTGCTGCAGAGATTTATGTATTTTACGACTAACAATATATCATTAACAATGACATATATATATATATATATATATATATATATATATATATATATATATATATATATATATATATATATATATATATGCTGCGTGTGTATAATGTATATAGTGCTCTTTTGCGTATCAGCGTGGATGTCTCTATGTGCGTTTGATGCTATATCGTTTCTATTTGATTTTTTTGTATGAATAAGTATTGATGCGTCTGAGTTGGCTTGTAATAGCTTTAGGTTCTAATCAAAATGTATTGGGCATAATCAAGTTGAAATTACCTTCTCAAGTTGTCTTTGTATCAAAGCTAGTCGGAAAAAGGCAAGTAGTTCCGCGTCTCTCACTGGAAAAGAAGAGAGGCATATCGGAATGATACAGGTTATGTCTTTGAAGATATTCTCTCTCCTAAATAGCTTTGATGTCATCCACTATTTTTCTCACAATTTCTGGGGATTTAAAACTAGAGAAGAAATACAAATCTAAAATATATAAATCGATGAATAAAACAAAACAAATTCCTACCTTTCGTTCAATTAGACGCGAAGAGTTCTGAATCTATAACGAATTCAAATATCTAATTCGATGTTATATATTGCCGTATGTGGAGTGTATTTTACTACTCTACATATCATTGACGTTCGCATCTCTCTGGTTGTTATCATGTATATTTGCGTTTAAAAGCCAGCATTTAAACTGTAAGAAGTAGCATTTTCCTGAAGCGTTACCTTATTATTTGTAAATAGACACCAATACTATCTTCAAGGGAATTAGTTACATATCGACCTCAGTAATCAGTACAGTCCTGTACTTATTTTATCGAAATCTATTTATTGTATATCTATAATACATTTTGATATAATGAGATGTTATTTGACAAGCCTGTTTATCCCTTTCATGGTTTGATCTGAAAAGAAGTCGTGCTTATTGCCTGAGTATATATTCTTCAACGGTTGCAGCGTGTTCATATCATACAGCAAGATCTATTTATCCAGTGGAGAATCGAGGATGTTCGAATTTTACGGATAGAAAGCCGAATGCCTGGGTGCAGTTGCTATCTAGAAGCTTTGGTGAGGTTATGATAGAAATTGTGTGAAAAAGACATATGAGATTTTAGTGAAAGCTAGAAGCGAGATGATACAAGCTAAGCGAGGTTCTCTGTGCTCAGATGAAACGGTTCTAAATCAGACATAGTGGTAGGTACAGACTGAAAGAGAGAAAATGCAAGAGAAGAATATATATATATGTTTTCTAAAGTTTATGAGTGGATTCTTGCCAACAAGAAGCGAAATCTTTCGATGATAGTTAACAAATCTGTGAGTATAACCGCACTCACAGAGGTATGGGTAGTATTTTATTTTGCATCTCATTGTGTGTAACGAGAGTCAAAAGTCAAATCATTACCTTAATGCAGCACAACATTTACGTTTATTCTGAGACATTTCACGCGTATTCACAAGCATACAATAATAGAATTATCTTTAGGAAGGATCAATCTCGAAGATAGTAAACCTGTAAATGGTAGCGTGCAAATATGAGGTTTAAATCAGTTTGGATACAAAATCTCACAGGCTATACCTGGAATGGGAATCCGCTCCTCCTGTAATTATGATAAGAATTCAGCAATTAGGCGTCAATGTGTGCTAAAGCGGCGAGCTGACAGAAGCGTTAGCACGCCGGGAAAAATGCCTAGCAGCATTTCATTTGTCTAAACTGTCTGAATTCAAATTCCGCCGTGGTCATCTTTGCATTTCATCCTTCCCGGAACGACAAAATAAATACCAGTTTAGTATTAAGGCCGATGTAATCGACTAGACCGCTTCCGAAACTACTGGCTTTGTGCTAAAATTTGGAAACAGTGTGTGTGTGTGTGTGTGTGTGTGTGTGTGTGTGTGTGTGTGTGTGTGTCTGTGGTCTGTGTCTGTAACTACAAATATGATGTATTTCTTTCTTCTGGACGATTTTATTAATTTCTTATTACACTCCACCCCTTTTCATTTAATCTTTGAAATTGCTAACAGGCACTCATACGGCGTTTTCTCTCACTCGAAATGATACCAATGTACTACGATTACCACTTGGACATCATCAAGTATAACATTTCTTTCATCCTTGACATCGAAATTCATAACCCGTCTAATATGAGCTATTGCTCTTAGTTCACGTTTTTATTTTAGTGGGACAATTTCAAAAAGAAGCTATGTTGGCCACAAAGAATAAAGGATGGCAAGTCTGAGAGTGAACAAAATATCCACAACAATCCACAATTGTTAGTCCATAAAAATGAATTCTGTTCCGCCTATGGCTCGTATATCGTTCCAGACTAACCGCAAGCGAAACAAGGTGTATTTTGTCGAACTAACGGTTATGGATTGTCTGTGTGTATGTGCGTGTTTTTGTCTCTGCGTGTCTGTACATCCACATGCTTATGATGCATAACGACATACACATGCACATATTTGTCTAATATGACACTCATATGTTTATTTAGTAAATATTGAAATACTCTCGTCATAATTTGTAGTCGACATATGGCTTGGCTTCTATATATTAGTATTTATTTATTACTACATTGCGATTAGACACGCTTCGAGAAGAATTTACCATAATCAATTCTTACGAACGCTAACTCAGCATAACTCTATGTTTTAATGAAGTGCAACTTAATATATTTCTAGTTATATATTCGACCTCGAATTTTTACCAATTTCTCATAAATCATCGTGAGTTTCTGTTTTTTTTCTTCTTTCAATCGTTCCATCACTTAGTCAGGTTTTTTCTTTGTTTGTTTTATTGTTTTTGGCAAATTTTCTTTTTCTCTTCATACATCTTGTTTACTTTTACCTCTAACCTGAGCAGAATATATGAATAGCTGTGAATATTTGTTATCTAAAGTTAAAACACATTTTTTGGCAAGCTTGTTGTATTGAAACGTTTCGATTTAGTTTCGCCATATTCTCGTCAGTTTTATCATTTCACAGTTAATATTTTCTTTCTGGTAAATTCACAGTCTATAAACAAGGGCCACGGACAAGCAAGTAGTGGTGAGGAAAGTATTCGCTAGAAATATCCTTGTCGGAAATAATTATATGTGGGCTCTGTGTTATAGACCCACTTAAACCGATCATAATAGGTTTGCTACTGGGTTTTGGATACCAAGACGTGGCATTACGGTTAAAAAGAACAATGTGCGCATCAGACATAGGATTATAAAAACACTTCATGGTCTTTGTTCTAACTTAAGCTTTCTAAAACCTGGTACTCACTCGGTTACTGCGAAGAGAGTTCCTCTTGATCCGGTCACCAGAACAGCCTACTCGAGAAATTAATTTCAATCGATTGAACCCGCCACAGCCACACATAACATTAACGTAGATCTACATTAGTAATACTAGTATGAAGGCACGTGGCTTAGTTTTCAGTATTCAGCTGCCGATCATGAGGTCATAGGTACGATTTACGTCGGCCCGTTGTGTCCTTGAGCAACGCCCATTTTTCGCGTAACTGCAGTCCATTCAGGTGGAAAAAAAGAATTGTAGCTGCAATACAAAGGGCCAGACATTTTGCTTTACGTTTCAGGCTGAAGCTCCATCAAAACTATGCTTCCCAGTGGAGTGCTCAGCCACATTCACTTTAATTTCCCTAGCAGGCAGATCCGTTCATCGCATCAACTTGAAAACTCATTAACATAACCGAGGATTTCCAGAAAATATATTAACATGGACATTAGCTATTATAGGTTCAATTTCTTTCTACATAAAAAAATTAATAGAAAATGTGTTTTTCTAATAAAACATTATAGCATGTGAGAATGGAGTAAAGTCAGACAACATATATAGCTTTCTTTTAACTATTAAAGACAACTTTTTTTGTTGGTGTCGGTTGAATTAGAGATTGCAATTACTGATTTCTTTTAGCTGCAGTGCATCAAGTTAAATCTAACGATAGAGTCTGAAGGAATAAGTGAGCTCTGAACATGAAGAAGAATATATAAAACAGCCTGAAGATGTTGATTTGAAAGATATATTTAGCGGATGTTTACTTGCGTAGACACACGCGCACAGACACGCATAAACGCACACACACATACACACACACACCCACACATATACATGCATATGCATACACACATATATATATTATGCATACATCTGTGGGTGTTCATATATACATACATATGCATACACATATAGTATGCGTACATCTGTGTATATATGTGTGCGTGTATATATATATATATATATATATATATATATAATATACATTCATACATGCATGCGCACACATGTGCATACACACACACGTAATCATATGTACAAATACACACACACACACACATTCATATAAATATATACACATAGACACGCGCGTGCACACGTACACACGCATATTCATGAAGTATTTAGATATTTCCTGCAGAGGTAGAACAGAAACATAGATGCTAGGTAGATAGACACAGTCTGTAGATGTTGACTAGACAGAGAACAATATTTCAATGCACCTATGATAGATAGGCATTGGTGGTTGTCAGCCAGATAAATGTTGTAAGAGACACAACGTATGTATTCGATTAGCGCTTAACATGAATGCACATAGGCATAATAATATATACATACATGCACACATAGATATAAACATATATATATATACATATATATATATATTTGATGTCTACATAAGTGTTGAAGCACAACATATAG
Source organism: Octopus bimaculoides (assembly GCF_046866305.1). NCBI lineage: Eukaryota > Metazoa > Mollusca > Cephalopoda > Octopoda > Octopodidae > Octopus > Octopus bimaculoides. The sequence goes on from NC_142951.1 coordinate 3,747,553, forward strand.
TGTATAAGTTGGGCGGGAGTACACTGACAAAAAAAAACATGATAATAATAAAGGATGAAAGCCATAAGTGTTAAACACATCACGAAATAAAACACAAAACTACACAAAATAATGTAAATAAAAAAAAGACACACCTGATTTAGAAAATCCGATCAGATAATTTAGATATTATATTTTGTTCTTCAGGGAAACGAATTATCTCCAAGACAAATATTGAAAGATATCGTATTTAATCTGATTATTGTTGTAGTTATTATGTGTTGAAATCTGTTTTTGTTGTATGTTACTCTTTATAGTCGTTGAGCTAGTTGTTGTTGTTGATGATGTTGTTGTAGCAATTGTTATCTCAATGTTTTGCTTTCTCTCTTGTTGTAATTGTTGTTATTATTATTATTATTATTTGGCTTGAAGAATTTTGCTGTATTGTTTTGTTGTTAGCTTCGTGTTCGTTGGGCGATGAAGAAATGTTTAACTTAAGAAACACATCTTTTATTTCATGCACATTATTATTATTATTAATAATAATAATGTGACCTGGCAGAATCGTTAGCACGCCGGACGAAATAGAGATATTTCGTCTGCCGCTACGATGTGAGTTCAAATTTCGTCGGGGCTGAGTTTGCTTTCATCCTTTCGGAGTCGATAAATTAAGTACTAATTACGTACTGAGGTGGATGCAATCGACTTGTCCTCTCCCTGAAATTTCTTACCTTGTGCCTATAGCAGAAATGATTATTATTATGACTACTACTACTACTACTTCTAAAGAGATTATATTTACGTGGCTTAAATTGTTTGCATACAATAAAATTTTACGACTGTCAAGAAATCGAGTTCGGAATTGTTTGCCATTCACAAACACAAAGACGCACGGACACTAACACACATACAAATGCACACACACGCACAAACACTCGTGCATGCATGTGATATTGGTGGATTCTATGAAGATAGGCTACTTAAACCCAATTCTGGAGCTGTTAAAGTGAGGATATCTGCAAAAATCTTTACAGGGATTGATTACGTTCCATAAACGCGTACAGGCATTGCCAAGCATCGACTAACTTTACCTCATGCTAATCCCCGTAATATTCCGAGAAGAAAAGTGGTGCAGAAGACACTATTTTTATTGAATGATATTATGAAAGAGAAAAACATTTCTTCTTTTGAATTAAGATTCTCCTTCACTGTAAGATTTAATATAGGTATGGAATGCAAAATGTTGCTGAGGAGATGTGATACATTATAACTAGTGCTAGACATATATAAGATGTAATATGTCTAGGAATTGGTAATGTATAACACGATAACGTTCTAGAACTTGAAAACATTCTGGAACAAGAGTTTAAGTGATTCTGTTCTGTCTTGAAGAACAGAGTTATTAAATCATATAAAAATATAAAAAAGCAAAAAAAAACCAGTTTACTTCAGGGGAATTAAAAGTAAAATGAAACATTTCTCTCTCCTCCCCATCTGTCTCTCCCCCCTCTCTCTCTCTCTATATATATATATACATATATATAGTTGGAGATTGTCAATTCTGGAAAATTATGTTATAAGCTCTCCATTTACACACCAGACTTAAAGTATATTTTAGATTAGAGATGAAGTGCACGCATTCTTATGGTACGTCTCGAGGTTATGTCTCATCAGTTTTCTATTTAGTAAATCCATAGTTCTTTTCTCAGTTATGCTGGTATTTTACACAGTTGTATAGAAGACAGGGCAGAGGTATATGTCACTGCACATTTCTTTATTTTACTGTGATCCCCTCAGTGTAAATCAGTCCCGGTGCCAACCAAGCGGAACCTTCGAAGTAGCAAATATCCAAGGTATATACGGCAGGCTATTCTTTAGGACAAGCATATCTTGATTAAATTGAAAACATTGTCGTAAGGAGGTATATGTTAACATATAGCAGACGCAATAATGATCTGATTGAATCATCAATATGCTAACATCTACCCTTTTGCGACGTTCCGAAGCAGTTGTCCTCTTTATCTTTAATTTTTCAGTGGTGATGTTACGTACCTTTGCTTCTCCGTCCCGAACAACAATATCCGGTCTTTGATGTTAACATTTGACGGAAATTTTGATGGGAATATTCCAGCAGTATTCCTTGAGTTGGTATTTATGAATTTATTCCACACCAGAGGGATTTCCCAAGTTTATTTCAGGACAGTTTTTTTTTTTTTTTTGCGGATGGCATTGTAAATTGTTTTAGCAATAATATCGTGAGGCATAGGAAGGTAGTACCGTATCGACATTTTGGGACAGCTGCTATGTATGTATGAAATTGCTCCGAAATAATGTTTCATTCTGACGTTGATGAGTACCAGCTGAATCATCAGCTTTTAAAAAAACAATTATAAATTCAGAATGGGTAGGGTATCGTGCGTGCAGAAGAAAAACACATTATTTAAATAATTTAATATGAAACCCGGGTCTAAATATCGCACGAACGTAAATTGCAGTAGCTGTAATTAGTTCAGGTAGGTTAATTAGATTTCCGCTATAAGACTCGAATAGAATTACCTAGAATTAACTAATAACTTGTTCTACACCTCTTCGAATCGACTGTCTAATAAAACAGTGGCTGTCTATTGTCTAGACGTCAATCTACGAATTATGAAAACATAACAGTCAGTATTGGCATAAATTTGCAATATATGTTCTTTTGATTATTTTAAATAATTTTGCTTGTTTTGCACATCAACTAAAACAATACCAGAGCGAATCAAAAATAGGAATATGAAGTGAATAATAATAATAATAATAATAATAATAATAATAATAATAAATCATGACAAGTTGTCATTTGAGTCGATAGAACCTATCAATTATTATATAAAGCATCATTTATGTTTTATATTCAGAATTATTTTTTTAGCAACATTTACTGTTGTTTTTTATGAATTAAAAATCACTCCAGAATAAAAACTTTTAACGGATGACGAAGGGTGTTTACATGTAGATATACATACATTGTATAGACACACACGCTCATTATATAAATATATTTGGAGAGAGAGGTGGAGAGGTAACATATCTTTTGTCATTTGCTCGTTTCAGTCTTTGAATATCGGCCATTATGTTGCACCGATCCGATTTGAAGAACATTTTGTCGAAGGAATCGAGCTTATTATTTATTTATTTATTAAAACCTGGTAATAATTCTGTCAACCCCTTTTGCCGAACCGCTAGTTTACTGGGACGCATACACAACAAGACTAGTTATCGAGCAGTGATGCGTGTCTCACCAGCCCAAACACACACATACGTACACGAAACAAACGCACACACACACACATGTATATTTATATTTTTTTCCACCGTCTGACCGAACTTCTCTTCCTAAACGATACTCGTACGCCGGAAATGTTTTACCAACATGCTCGAGGGTGGCCATGGGAACGAGAATGAGCAAACCTGTTCGTTGGCTACGTTAATTTCCAAATATTCTCACGATTCACTGGTCCCACTCCAGAAATATACGGTTGTTATCTCGATGCCTTTGTCGGTGCGACATCAGTCTCCAGCGTACAACTAAACTCCTTCCTCCCTTTTGTTAAATCCTTCTATCCTACCCTCGAATTCTTCCGCGCTAATTCTAACTCTTCCGTCCAATTTCTCGACATTTCTATCACTATACACCACTCCGCTCTCACTACCTCCATACACTACAAACACACCGACCCACATTCCTACCTTAACTTCTCTTCCACCCACCTTACCCGCACCAAGATTTCCATCCCCTACTGCGAAGACTGCAATGACGACCGCGAGGTAAAAGTTTGCGAGAGTCTAAAAACGATTCGGACACTTTGAACAGTATTTGTTTAGCGTCTTTTTTGTTTTGAGTTCAAATGTCGCTAATGCCAACTTTACCTTTCGTTCTTTCGAGTAACTCATGTAATCAACTATGCTGCTCTCCCCATAAAGTGCTGTCCTTGCCCCTAAATCAGAACGTAATAATTATAAATCTAATTGTTGATATTTCTTACTGTGATAAGGAAAATTTGTGAGGTGAATTTGAGGGGAAATGTGTCAGGGTTAAAGTGTTAAACGAAAAATCACTTCTGAAAATCTCACCACTAAATAGATATGATGGGAAATGGCGACTCCTTGTGTAATCATTCAGAGCTTTAGTTATACTTTTAGGAACATACTAGACAACACTTATGGAAGATTGGCAGAAGATACCGGACAAGTTTGAAATACAAATGAAGGAAATATCTCAGAAACCCAATGAAAATTGACTGCCAAGGAGAAAATGTCATGCAATAAATTAAATAAGGTTAAATGTGTTATCTAAAGATGTAGGTTTTTTGCTTACACAAACAAAAACTCCCTTCTGACTGGTATAGTCTGGAATAAGTACGTTATAACGTTTCATCCGACAACCGGGACGATGTTACGACTTATTTGTTCTGGAAGCTACTATTTCACATGAAAACAAGATTCACTTGTGCTGAAAGAACAGATTAGTAGTTATGTACACGGATATAGATAGATCATTATGAGAGTAGTAATGATCTATGCCATAATACACATAATATTCTCAGACTTCGGCAGATTCTCGAGCATTTTTGTGTACTTTACAGTGTTTTGTTAAGGAGAAACACAAATAACATATCAGATAGTTTGTGTTGGATTATTAGCGAGCTTAGAGGAATCCGAAAAATTATTATGTCAGAAAGAATTCAAGGGGAAAAAACTACGTCAGTAAAGGCGTGTTCGCTTGTTTGACAGATATTACATCCATTCTCATCTATGAAGTTATAGACGTTGAAAAATCGATATGAATCATCTAGGTCATATATATGGAACATATTTGCTACTTTAACAAACAGAGGCAGTTTACATTTTCCACTTGATCGAATTTTTTGATATACGAACCGCAAATGCATTACATGTTCGCTCAACATATTCTCAACTAGGCTAAACGAATCGTTTTCTAGATGGAAAGCTTGCATGAACAGGATTATAACTTCAATAGGAGTGAACTGACAGGTTTATATTATAAATAATAAATGGGGCGAATATGACATGAAAGAGAATTATTAGAGAATCCGTTTTGTTATGTAAGAAATTACACATAAAAAACACTTAATTCATTTGTAGACGAGTGACTATGACCGTAAAACGATTTCATTTTTATCAACACCAACCCTTGAAGATCTATTGAAATTTTAAATTTAAATGTGATATGTTCAATTTAAAAATTATAAATTGAATCGTAATAATATCTTCCTTTGTTGGTGTTCCAATCCATCTAATTAAATGGAAATGGTTTAAATGGAACCGATATTACTATCTGGTTGTTTTTCTAGATGAGTACGCATTGTTCTCGTTATCAGATCCTGGCTTCAGTTGCATGAACAGCAACATCTAGCATGATGTTTCGATCACATGTCATCCGCTCA
>NC_142951.1:3757978-3780478 GCF_046866305.1 Octopus bimaculoides
TTGCTCTCGCTCACTCCCCTGCAATTTTCGCTCTTTATTTCTTTTCATGTAGGACTAAAACACGAAACATTAAGGCCCATATTCACTATTGCAGAAGCACAGTTTCTACTAAATCTGCCGAACCTTTCTTATTCCTGTCTTATTCTGTTTACTGTTTATTTTCTTTAATAAAATGTGCACGATCAAATACACAATTACATTCACAAACATACAATTACACACACGCATTCACGAAAATGCATACACATGTAAATACAAGAACGCGTGCATACATACACATAAATATATACAGAGAAAGAGAGAGAGAGAAAGAAAGAGATAAAAGTAGATAGGTGATAGAAGTAGATAGTTAGTGAGGGAGAGAGAGAGAGACATTATAAGACATAAGTACAGTATAGCACTTTTCATATATCATTTTTACGATCGTAAAATTTACAATGCTAGAGAAATAAGATACCTCTGTAAATACACACAGAAAAAGCGAATACATGCAGGAGTATATATATCTGTGTGTGTGTGTGTGTGTGTGAAGTCACATAGACTAAACATAATCATATACACACACACATAAATATTGTGCTTTTTTTTTTCTTTAACTGCCACGATAATATCTATTTCATCTTTCCGTGTCCGTAACTTTAGGTACCTGGAAACTATTAAACACAGCTTGGCAATATGATGTAACATTTTTCTACTGCCAACCTTGCTATTATGAATATAACTATGGCTTCAATCTCTCTGGATATAGACACGGCGCTTAGTTTCAGATCTAATAGATGGATCGTATGATTTATTGTATTACTTCTTTGACTTTTCTGTTTTGCGAATTTAATGAGAGTGGATTATCGATGCCCATAGAAGCGCCATTTTATGGCCAATTGCTTTTCTCCTTTTCCCTCTATCTTTTTTTTTTTTTTGCAAATGATTATGAAAAACTGAGTCATCTAATTACGAAATATATTTTATATAACGTGTGAGATGCATTCAGGCAGCGAAACATATTTACTATTCTATTGTTAAAAATATCTTTACAAATTTTCACACCCATAAACCAAACCGCCACGGTAGATACAAACACGATTATGCAGAAGTATCCGCTGCAACACACAAACGCCCCAGTGCCATATATCGCTTCCATAATATCCGCTCCGCGAGAGCTAATGTAGTTTCGTATTTTTTTCTAACGTGCCTCATAAATATGAGGTTGTTCCCCATTACTGGCAGTTCAAAAACGCGTTTAAAATCGTTAACGTCAAACTGCTTTAAAAAAAACCTTATATGTCTGTGTGTATGTGTAGGTCTGTGTGTACAGAAAATATAACAGATAGCATGTGTTTTATACAAACAACATATATATATATATATATATACACACACACAAGAATAGATATATGTATATATATTTATATACACACACAAATACGCATACATCTATAAACACACACACACACACACACACACACACACACACACACATACATATATATATATATATATATATATATATATATATATATATATATATATACAGAGAAACATGCATACACAAATATGAGTATGTACATATTTTATTTTAATTTTTTTACTATTCACCCAATAACCATACATTGCAGATCGAGCCAGACAGTAACAGCAGAATTAAGCTTCTTTCATTGGAATTTATGTAACATTACATGGGTACTTCGTATTTTATGGGTTTATCGATGTGTATATATATATATATATTTCAAAGTCAATGAGGATTATTTAATACAGTTTTTGAAGTGATTTTACTAAAAAGATTATCCTTTTTAAAAATGCAATGAAAATGAGGATATTACTAAGCTTTTGTGCGAATAATTATTTTGTAGTGTGTGAGTGCTTTCGTTAAACATTTTCAATCATACGCGCTCTTTAGTTATATATATATATATATATATTAGCAGAAACACACGGCGTTGTCCGGGTTAAAGAGAGTAATGAAATTTTCAAATGCTGTCTAGATCACACAGGTCTCAACTGGTAATAGCTGAGTTACCAGCTTTCTTCATTAATAACTCTCCAACCCATGCCAGTATGGAACATAGACATCAAGTGAAATGTTAAAAGAAAGTTTTCAACTCATGTATGTATATAAAGTAAATACACGTAATTCAAAAACACGTTTTGTGTAGCTTATTTTGCAACCAAGAATCAGGTGCGGATTATGTAAATGGTTTCCAGGATTTAGCACTGAAAACTCAAAGCAAAAGTGTTTGAAGGTCCTGATATCAGAAAACTCATTAAGGATGATTAATTTGTTAATTCAGTGAATGACTTGGAATTACGCGCTTGGATGTCGTTTGTTGACGAGTTGAAATCTTCTTAGGCAAACACCGGGCCGAAAACTACAAGTGGTTAGTGGAAAAGCTGTTGAAAAGTCTACAGGATACATGCGCTAATATGAGTATTAAGGTTCATGTTTTACATAGCCATCTAGATAAATTTCCGGATAATTGCGGTGATACTTTAGACTACTTTAGTGATTCATTTGACAGAGGTAGCGGATGATAAATCGGACACTGGATCCAGAAAGTTTGCATGAATCCTAACTCAGTTAAATCTCTTGTGGCTTCAAATGATGTCCTCTGTTGTGCAGCGTTGTATTGTCTAATTTTGTTTTGGAAGTGCTGTGAATATTGCTCAGTTGATGACAATGGTTTCTTTAATGGCTCTGGAGGCTGGGGATTGCAGGAAGTTTAACATTTCCACCATAGTAGCACAGTGCAGGTGTCTTTCCAGGCCACTTCCTTGCTTTACAATGTATGCCCTCTGTTGTCATTGCACCTGATGGAAACTCTAGTGTCATCTCCGTAATGAACTGCTGGATCGCAATTGAAAGCAATTTCATAGAATTTGCTTATCTGAGAGTTGTTGCAATTGCTCTTCGTTCTGAAGTGCAGATCCTATTCATTGTCAGCTGTTCATACCTCCGTCATCACTTTGAGATGCTCTGGCTTGTGTAGTGCACAGTCTGTTTGTTTCTTGGCATGCTTCCCTTTCTGCAGCTGTCTCTCTTTCCCTGGACAGAGACATTCTCTTGGTTGACCTTGACATTGTAGATAAATTTGATACTTGCCTTCTTCATATGGTAGCCATCTTTTGGTTTATACCTACCCATGCACGCCCCCAAATTTTGTCAACCACAAGATATTTTTGGGAGCACTTGCTGAAGTTTCCTCGTAGCGAGACTGAACTACAACGAGGGAGAAAGAGAGAGAGACATGGCATTGATATATCCATGCGTCTGTGCGTATACTTCAGACATTGATATCCGTTGTTATATCAGACGTGTTATGTTATAGTTTCCATTACGTCAAGATAATCCAACACATTCATCATGATGACATACAGACATATGAAGTGGTGTATTTGTTAATCTGTGTTTGTCATATTATCCAATCATTTTTCGCTCTCGTTATTCCTCCCTCTTATATCTCTGTAAATATCCATCCCTCTGTATACACACCAATATGAGTATATGCTTGTGTGTGCGAATACGTGTGGTGTGCGTCTATGTGAGTTTGTGCGCGTGTGTTTGATAATATATTACTGCATATATCTATGAAGCTTTCTATCGCCGTATCGATTAATCCATAGTTATAGATTTATCGGTATATTGATTTCCCTGACTATTACAAATGACACTGAGGCTAATTATATTTGCCCTCATCTTCAATCGTGCTGAGGAGTGTGTGTATACACACGCACATATATATATATATATATATATATATATATATATATATATATATATATATATATATATATATATATATGAGAGAGAGATAAAAACACACAGCAATATATGTTTGGGTGCGTGTGTGTCATATCGCAGACATACACGGAGACATCGATACAGTAGTAGCTTAGAGGCACCTACGCAAGTCACATACTGAATCATAGTATTTGCAATAAACCCAATCTCCGGACGAGAAGAGTTGCTGGAGGTTAGGCCTAAAGATATTGATGATAGCTTCTAACCTTCTACAGCAGATGTAAAGAGTCTCTTAAGATGTGTGACGCTGTTTGAATACGATACTAAAAAAAGGATATGGAAAAGCATAAACGGAAGAAACAGGAATTACGCAAAGTTCATCAGCAAATGCTTTTACATATAACGTGTTCACGGTAGCTTTCGATCTTCCTGAAACCAGCATTAAATGGAAGGTTGAGAGTCAATTACGGGAATATGCTATTAAATTAATTAGATGAATAAATATTTCATAGCTATAAGGATGATATCTATTCATCCAGAACGTATTTGTTTTAAGGTTCAATATAAGGAAAAGAAAAAAAAAGACTTAAAGTTAATTTATCGACTCCGAAAGGACGAAAGATAAAGTGGACCTCGGCGGAATTTGAACTCAGAACGTAAAGACAGACGAAATACCTCTAAGAATTTCGCCCGGCGTTCTAACGTTTCTGCCATCTCACCGCTTTAAAGTATTCTTTTCTAATCTAGGCACAAGGCCCGAAATTTTTGGGGAGGGGTCCAGTCGATTAGACCGAACTCAGTACGCAACTAGTATTTAATTTATCGACCTCGAAAGGACGAATGGCAAAGTCGACTTCGGCTAATGTTTCTGCCTGCTCGCCGCCTTAGGATATAGATAATATTAAATAATATTTGAAAATATACTCAAGGCTCATTCGAAAGAGAAATATCTCTTTCATACCCGACATCCAAACACATTGTATTTCTTCTTATTCCTCTGACAAATGCTTTCATAATTTTTGAGATGCTTTGCTAACCAAACCCTGAACGCTCAACTGATACTCAAACATTTCCTCATGTAGGTATCGGTGGATTTTTTGCTCAAAGAATACTGGAAAGATACGATGAGATGTTCTGCAAGTCTGACTGAAACATAAAATGCCGCATAGAAATATTTACCTCAGACTTATATCGATTGGAAGTGACGGTGCGAGCAGGCTTTGTTGGTTTTTAGGAGGCCAATGGCTTACATACAGATAGCGTATGTTAGACATTTACAGATAGCTTCAAAGGGATATCGAAAATTCCTTCCCTGTGGTTAGTTTGACTTGGGAAATATCTTGAATTGGTGGACAGAAACAAAAGTAAAAAATGCAATATGCGAGCTATAGTATGAATAATTTGAGGGGTTATCATTCTCATACTGGAAGTTTACTCAGTAACCGATTTTATTCAAAATGTCTTCCAGTCAGATTCACACGCTTATTGCAGCAGCTTTTCAGATTTTCTAAACCCTGTAAAAGAACTCGGAATGTTGGGCCTCCAAACAGGCCTTTCATGATAACCTTTAAGCGGAGAACTTTTCAGCAGTTCCTGGTCTCTCTTTTTCTCTCTCTCTCTCTCTCTCTCTTTCTCTCTCTCTCTCTCTCTCTTTCTCTCTCTCTCTCTCTCTCTCTTTCTCTATCTCTCTCTCTCTCTCTCTCTCTCTCTCTCTCTCTCTCTCTCTCTCTCTGTATATACGTACATATATGCAGCAAAAGATAGTACATGTTTCAGGAGTGGAGTATCTGTGATCAGTTATATGGTGGTAAGGCGTTGGCCAGAATTAAACGACAAACGTAATAGACGAAAAGGATAATTCAACCACTGTAGGTTTGTCCTGCTAACCCCTATTCTCTGTTTTCGACCGTCTGCTCTCTTCTTTGTTTATCAGTCAAACTGTAATCCGTGAGTGTTGACGTGTAATAGTCGTGTCATATTGACCTCAAAATCACAGAAACCAATAGCAAGGAATAAAGTGTATTAATCACCTTAGAAAAATACGGTCGGAAGTATTATAAAGATATTCGAAGCTATATCGATTATTGGATGGAGAAAATATCAAGGATCCAGGGTTGTCTTACAACGTAGCTGAAACATTAAATCTACATTATCTAATATATGTATATATTTTATGTTATTATTTTCATATGTCATTACTTTGTTTTGTCTTGCTTTTCATTTCTTGTCTGAAAAACATCATAAGAAACTTCCTATATACATAGGAGATATACAACACGCTAAGAAACAAAATCAGAGGTTTGACAGAGACACATGCAAAATAATTTACACATTAGAAATTTTTTCAGTCATCACTAATTACCAAAAAGCCATTTCTTACATTCCTTTGAAAGAGGAGATAGTTTAAGTGTAACAAGAATCTACACTCTATCACATTTATTATACGTTTAACTGTCCTCGTTTAAATATAAATCGGTTAGTGTTTAACAAAACCGCATAATTACAATGTCATAATCATCCAAGTTGTCCGCCCGCATCGGCCCTCGATGTTCTTCAGGGATAAGTCTGATCGAGGTAATATACAAACTGTCCGTGAGAATGATCGTTCTGGATTATGGCACTTTCATCATATCTCCAAACTATAATCTTGTTATTTTTTGATTTTTAAAAATTATTTTCTTTTTGAATGAGATATTGTTTGCTTTACATTTTATGAAAACCCTGAAATTTAGCTCAGGCAACTGGCATGTATTTGTTTATATGCAGAAAAAACAAATTTCTTCCATAGTTTTATTTTTGAAAAGAGCAGGACTTTGGTGTATTTTATTTTTATTTTGTAAGTTTTCCGAATTTCCTTTTAGCTTTTTGCAGTTATATCTCTAATAATCGGTTCTACACTTTCTGAGGCATGAGGATATCATATGCTTTTGGAATCCGTATTGTCTTTGCTTTATACTAGTCAAAATCTGACGTTGAATTTCTTTCCTTTCCCGACAAATCAAATGTACTTCTGATGGAGTAACGTAACTAAGTAGATTTTAAAATATATATATTTTTGTTACGGACAAGGATTTTATTACTCGCTATGGTATAATACGAAATGATAGTCTCCAGCTGACTTTTCCTCAGAAAATGGGAGCGCTCAGGTTTCAATGTCCAACCCAACAATATAAGATGATGAAAATTTTGTAGAAAATACATTTAGGCCACGTGGATTTCTCCTTTATTTTCTTAATATTGGATACAACTGAAAGGTTAGTATTCGTGATTTGCTTAGATTAATAAGGATTTTAAGTAGACATATGACGTTTGCTGGCCACTCACAAATACAACCATTCCACTGGATAATTCCTAGGAACGAAAAGGCATAGTGTTTTTAATTGTTTAATTGGCATATGTTGTAGGAATGTGCTTTCAGCATTTGTTATAGAGATCACTTATTTTTGAGCAAATAAATGCTTTCACTGACCACAAGCCCGAGACAGTTTATATTTTGAAATGTGTTTTTAGAAGGTAGGAGTTTTTAAACACGTGATCGTTGGAAAGAAAAGTGAAAACGGATTAGCTTAAACGGTGACAAGTATTTTTACTTCAGCATAAAAATTAAATTGTGCCTCGAAAATAAGTTAAGATATTTTGTACGTCAGCGAAACATAACACCAGTATATTGGGCGTTTACCAACAAAAAACGGATTTCACACACAAACGCACATACACACACAGACACACACACACACACACACACACACACACACACACACACAGACGGACACACACACACACACACACACACACACACACACATACAGAGAGAGAGAGAGAGAGAGAGACGGAGAGAGACGGAGAGAGATATAGAGATAGACAGAGAGAGAGAGAGACAGAGAGAGATACACACACAGACACAAAGAGAGACACACATGTTTTGGGATGAATTACACAAATATATATATATATATATATATATATATATATATATATATATATATATATTTATAAAAAAGAAGTTTGAAAACGCCAATATATAAAAAAAATTGAATTTTAATTTAGAATTTTGTCAGATATTTTTAACATGTTTCGGTTCTTGTAAAAACGAACCTTATCAAAAATACATATTTAAAAAAATGAAATTAAATGAAGAGTTCATAATTGTTCCTTACCGGTGTCAATAGTCCACGTGGGGGCATTTTTTGTTGGTTGTAGTAGTAGTAGTGACCCTGTTGGTAATGGTAAATGGCAGTGACCTCTGTCTGTGTCAGTAGCAGTAGTTAATTGGTTGTAGTGGTAGGGGTGGAAGCAGAACAAGCATATATTTGTGTGTGTGTGAGTGTGTACCCGTATGTATGGGGGGTTGTACGTCTATAGATGTATATGCGTCTGTTTATGTCATTGTCGTTACCCAGCATTTGACAACAGGTGCTGGTCTGTCTACTTCTCCTTCGTAGGATAACTACCAGGTTCCAAGGTTGTGCATCAGCATAATCGCAGTCCAATGACTGACGCATTGTATTTCTCTCACACACACACACACACACACACACACACACACCCATATGGGGGGTGGTATGTAAGTATTTCATTACATTCATTATGCGTACGAATAATTTATCTTAGCCTAATTTAATTAATGTCTCTAAACCGTCAAATCTTCCTATTATGCGATTCACTTCACCTGCTATTTAATTCCGAGATATCGAATTTCAACCACTCCATACAAAACTATCTCTCACATTGGTATTACATATCTCCTAAGGAATTAATTCCCTAACTAAAATTACATTAAATCTCATTTATTCTTGTTTATCATTTTTTTCCCACTTATCTTTTTTATTAAACAACAAATTACATCAAAATTTTCTGTAAACTTTCGCAGATGCGAGAATCAATGAGAACGTGTATATCTAAGTGTTTGTGGATCCGTGAACCTTTCGATACAACATGGTGAACACAGCCGGGTTCTCGTGCGCGTGGTGTGATTGATACACTAGCATTTACCTGTCCAAAGTACTCTAAAACCACTGATGGTTTGTGCTTCATTAACATGCTAATTAAAACATAACTGTGTCCCTGACAGGTGCTATCACTTCTGCTCCGATTTGATCTGGAACATTAGTAGATGTGTCTCTACACTCCTGAAAGCCTTAGATCTTGCAACAACGGTTCCACTATCGGCGTAAGATTGAAGACACATCCAGGACTTACCAAGCTTGGATTCACTATCACAAGAAACGCAATACAAATAAATCCGCGATATAATATAACGCGTGAAAATGCTTCTGATTCAGGTAGATAAACAGGAACTCTACATAGCAGTTAAATCGTAGGACCATTTACGATTTAACTTTAGAATGAACAAATCTTCAGAAAAGTAGGTCTTTGAACCTTGAGGCTTCGAGAGAAGAGTGAGACGAAAAATTTCTTTGGAGCTGGAAGCTTGTGTACTAAATAGAAGAATAATTTCAAAAAGGAACGAAGTCAAGGCAGAATTGATCAGATACGTATGAAAAGAAGGTAGTGCAAATACATCGGAAGGGAGAGATGAATATGAAGACACGGGGAATGAAAGGTGGTGTGAATTAAAAATAAAATGCTCGTTAACACATTGAATAAGTTTAAATTGTGAGACAATATGTAAATTTCGTAAGAAAAGATAAAAACAATGAGGAGGAACAGCAATATCTAAATTACTCGACTTTGTTACGGCATAACTTTACTGTGAAGGAAAGAAATGAGAGAAAGAAAAGAAATAAAGACACAAGAGCAGGTTAAAAAGGAAATAGAAACAAATCAAAGACTTTGACCAGCCGCCAAATTGGCCTAGCGCATACACTTAGGCTGTAGTTTATGACAGACTTAAATAGTAATTGAATGTATGTTCTGTTGGGAGAGAACAGAACGTGAGAGAACTAGTATTTTAAGGAGTGGTGAACCATGCCAAAACGACCTTATTTATATTAGTAAGAGCTAAAAGAATAACACACGGATATGGAGATTTGTTTACAACAATTCCACAGAGAAATGCTGGAGTACGTTTAGACGTTTGCGCGTGCGCACACACACACACATACATACACACACATATTGGGATACCGAAGAGACTATTCGATGTTTCTATATATCGCTGGTCACAATGCGCTTTGCATTGTTTCTGCATACAAATGACGCCAAACGACTGGTTATTTGGCTCCAGAACAGGACGCGCCACTGTTTCCGGGAATCGAACCCATGATCTAACGATCGTGAAGGCATTATTCTAACCACTGGGCCACGCGCCTTCACACATGCAGCAGGGTTATTTATTAAGCTGGATATGCATGTGGGACTATGTTAGTTTAAAGGATTGGATATGATGTGAATTAATCTGTGAAGTGTGTGTTTCTAGAAGTCAACAGGAACGTGTTGCTTATATTTGACACTAGGTGATCTACACAAAACGGATAGTTTTGATTTTACACAAAACTGCATAAACCCCCTCCTCTCCCTGTCTCTCTCTCTTTTACATTTTAAAGTGATGGTATAGCTAAAGATACAGCAGGAAGTTGTAGGAAACAGAATGGAGTGACGAAGACGTTTTATAGCATAAAGCTACAGTTGTTTAATAACTATTTTACAAGAAGATCATTGGTGAAATATTATATGATATATGAATAATTCGTATCTTAACAAGGCGGGAATCAATTAGAGAAGGAGGAGAAATTAAAGTGAAAGAAATTAATTTATTTAGATTTGAAAAGAACAAAACGTTGCGATGGAACATCACTTCGTTATTTGTGGACTCGCTACAGCATTTTTATTAAGACGATATGAGGTTAGTGTCAGACGAGATGACACAAGCTGAACCGCAAGTAAGTCAGGAAGTTCGTAAGATTAATTTCTGTGTTGATTACAATGAGAAAGAATGACAGATGTGAGATCATTTCGATATGCCAAGGGTTTCAGAGTTGGAGGAGGAGAGAAATCAATGTAATTAGAGACGCGCTTCTGAATCCGGTAAATATGAGTTTTTCCAAGTTAAAACAACAAACGGTTTACTAACCTGAACCCTATTCTGCATAATATGTGCATCACATTGACGATTAATATATCACAGAACCAAAAAAAATAAACAAGTACAACATAAACCACAATATAAATTGACCGATTAAGAAATGGAGTGATGAAGATAACAACGGAATGAAATGAAAATAAGGAAATATATAGATAAATAAACTGATAAAATATATCATAGAACATTTTACTGTCGGCATTTGCTTCATATCACTTAATTGCTAGTATCTACCCTAATGTCATTAGGTTGTCTGAACAGAACGGTCCACTCCACTCCACAGCGGGCAATATGAAATGATTGTAAGCGGTCTGATAGCACTTCATATGTTATATAATACAATTTCAGCATTGATTTTCTGCTAAACTAATCACGAAACCATTGTATTTTGTATATGCAATAAAGTGTTGCAAACTCGTCTGTCTCTGTATCTGTCTGCATATATATATATATATATAGATAGAGAGAGGGAGAGAGAGAGAGAGAGAATCAAATCCGTTTGAATCAAAATCCTTCGTACTCTGAGTTTCAGGCGTGTGGCTAGTCTTCATCTGTTAAGGACTGAATAAGAGTTCGATTCAAGAGGGTCTGTTTACCTGCCATTAGTCGAGAAATGCCACGCGGTATACCAGTTTGATGTCAGTATTTCTGTTACAACAATTGCTTAGAAAATACTGCATGGTAAACTGTAAATCGACCGCTTAGTGTACAGGTTATCGACCGTTTGGTGGACGGGAAATCGGTCGTGTGGTTCGGGGAGGAGAAAGTAGTAAAGGGCAGTAGATGTGGGGGTATATATACACACCCACGCACACACATATATACACACACGGACGCGTGCACATCTTTGTCTGCAGGTAGATATGCACGAGCACACGCACATGTGTACGCACGGGTACATATGTATATGGGATACGCATGCGCGAACATGTACGCCTACGCATGCGCATGCATATGGTGATCAGATGCATATGCGCACTCACTACATGCATATGCACACTCAGCACATGCAAGCGATCGCATATATACTTCCGTGGTCATGCACAACGGACGATGTACAAGGGACGAGAGTATGCGGGTGGGCAGGCATGGAGAATTGTTGAGGATTGGTGATTTGTGGTACTGTTCATGGGGGTTAATTTGGTGCAGTCAGTGTTAGGGTTGGCTGATACTAAGGAGGTTTATCTGGGATGTCGGCGGGCAGTGGCTTCAAATGCACTGGAAGGGTGTACCTCTGGTGACAGCAATGTAATACCTCATATTCGTAATTGACGGATACTGCGGGTTGGTAGATGATATGCAGATTCTCGCGGAGTTTTTCGAACAGGGCCCTGTAAGTGCATCTTTTAGGCAGAAAATGTGAGGACCCGGTGTGTGTGTGGGTGGGTCTAAGAGAATGAGTGAGAGACAGCGAAAAGAAGGAATGTTGCCTATAAGTAGCCGTTTTTAATGAAATTTATTTTCTTCCAATTCTAAGTGTTTCTCACAGACTTAAAACATAGAAGCAGATCTCGAAATTTTAATCCCCGTCATGAATCTAATCGTAAATAGTCGTGCCCGGAAAATTAGCCATAAGAAATTTCACCTAATAGGACATTTTGCCGTAAGACAACTTTCCAGTATGGACGATTGTAAAGCATATTATCACCATTCTTTTTTTTTTTTTAAATAAAGAAAAAGAATGATAAAAGACTTTATCATAGTATTAAATAAGTAAATCGTTATTCAACGTCAAACATTAGACAAAAATGATGAGGTCATTTAAAAGGAAATCTCCGACGGGGACTTTTCCTACGGCAAAAGTATTTACAGTGAAATTTACGATGGCTGTAAATAATGTCATGGTTTCTACAAACAATAATTTGGCGAAGTTTTATGTTGGGTATTAAGTTTGATGAGAGAAGTTGCTCACGTTTCGTGATTTCGGAACGTAACGCATGTGTATTGAGAGCTGACAGTTATTCTTACCAGTGAATGTGTAGTTTCAGAAGAGAGGAAGTATGCGGAGCAGTTAAGATCGGTCACCAATTAACACAATTAATTCTCTCTCTCTCTCTCTTTCTCTCTCTCTCTTTCTCTCTCTCTCTTTCTCTCTCTCTCTCTCTCTCTCTCTCTCTTTCTCTTTCCCTTTCTCTCTCGCTCTCTCTCTCTCTCACAGATAGCCACAAACACACATATGTGGTAGATATATAACTAAGGCAAGCTTAATTAGTTCCCCACAGATTGGAAAAATGGCTAGCAAACTCAATCGACTTCCAATACTTAATGCGTTCTCATCAGTGGCATCTATACAAAACTGTCGGCCGGACTAACGTTAAATTAAGAACACCGCCGATCTGGGAGTAGAAACCATGATCTTCTGCGATAGTAAATGCAACACCCTAGCTACAATGCCATGTTCTTTTGTCACGCACACACGTACATACACACACACAACGACACACACATATGTAGAGTGAGACAGCTATATTTAATATTATCTGGACAAAAACCTCATAGCGTGCTTTCCAAAGCCCCTGTATGGGCTACCAAATGCTATCGTATAGGGAAACCTGTTTTCCTCGATATGTATGTGTAAATACGTGAATGTCTGTTGAGTATATACAAAAGAATTTTAATATCAGAAATTGTAATGCGGCGACTTTCTTACAATTGTTTCGGCGTTTTAGCATTAGCTCGTTATGGCTAAATTTTACAAGTATTATACATATTATTGCATCAATATGATTCTGTGTAAGCTGGCCATCTTCACGCGAGTAGGGTCAAGACCACCACTGCCAGAGTAATTCAAATGAACTAACAGTGACCTCACCTGAGGACGTACAGGTGTTGGATCATATCAATGCAATAATATCGTAAAGCTTAGGACATAACCAGCTGATACTGATATGCCGAAACAATTGTAGACATCTGGAATAAAACCTGCTCATTCAACCATCTCGTACACTCCGCACGCACGCACGCACGCAAATAGTGAGGGATTATTGATCTGAACAAAATATTTCATGATCTCTCTGCTGGCTCACCAGGCTAACCATATTGCATACATAGTTGAAAAACTCCAAGTATTATTATTTTGCTAAGGATTTGATTTATATTGGTCATCACATTTCTGTATAGTAAATTCGTGGATGGGTTTCAGATAATCTCTTTTTTACCGAAATATATATATATATTTATATATTGCTAATCCCTGTATATTTATGATAAATGGTTTTACCGATAAAGGTTTTTTCATACTGAACTACTTGGCAAAATTGTTAATTGTTAATTCTATTATTAATTGACGATTCCCTGCCCTTATTCTTGTATATTTTATATATGTATATATATATATATATATATATATATATATATATATATATATATATATATATATATATATATATATATATATATGTACGCATGAATATAAATCGAACTACCGGAAATAATGGCCAAATGTGGCCAAAATCATTCTCAACCTTCTTAAAATGCCAAGTGACACAGAGGATAACGTATACCAGAAGGCATTCATTGACAGTAAGAAAAAAAGATAAAGAAAGAAATTGTGAATCGCAGCATGCAAACCTTTCGATCACAATTCGATTCAATTAGTGATTACTTGGGGGACAACCATCTACATCGAATCTATTTATCTTTCATAAGGATCAATAAAATATGTATCGATCAATGACATAAATTGTATTCACCACATGCATCTCCCTCTCCATGTCTGGTCGAGAACCATTGTTACTGTTGCTTTTATCGTGAAAAGACTTGAATAATTGCTGCATATAATTTTAAGCACTCTAACGTCAGATTTTACAATTCAGCTATACAGTGTCAATTAATTAGAAACACATAATTATGTAAATTTTCGAATAGAAGTTTAATTGCTTCTTTATTTTCGATAGTTATATGTTTGTGTCCTGTATATAGAGAGCCCGTGAGAATATAATAACGATATTAATTCTGTTGAATGCCTTCGTCAATGGGTGCTCTACTTGTTACACTGTAAAGTTTACTTCTATTCTAACATCAAAGAAGTGTTATACCGTTTTCAGACCAAATTTAACAATGACAAAAAAAAAAAAAATAGTGGACTTATATGCCAAGATGACATACGTGAACCGAAGTTACATGCAGCAGGATTTTGGAGCCACATGAGGCAAAACGAGTCCGGAAACAGCCGAAGTCGAGCTGTCTTAATTGATGAGGCGAAGGAAAATGCCGAAACTACGCACCAATATCAAGAATTCTCGATCGGCACTTTTCGGACGATTATGGTCCCTAGTAGTGCACATGAATAAAAGCATATATACTAACTAAAGCATAAGAGCGGTTTAGCTCTTATTTCTAGCAATGTAGGTGTTAGTCGAAGGATTAATGTATAGGATTAAATTGAGCCAAATGCGATTCCACTTCATGCAGGGTTTTATCCGGTCAAAGGAAAAGCTTGTTCGACAAATTAAGGACTAAGCACTCCACAGATACAAGTACGATTGATTAAGTTCTCAAGGAGATTCAGTGTGACACAAAATGTGACAGAGCTGCCTCTTTGAAATACAGGCGCAACTCATGTTGTACCAGCTGCATGGATTTGAGAACGTGAAATAAAATGTCTTGCCCAAAGACACAACGCGCCGCCGAGAATCTAACTCTTGGATCGTTAGTCGAATGCCAGAGCCACAAAGGACACCGACATGGATTTAGAAATATAAATTAATTATAATTACGTCACAAAAGTATGGCGATACAAATACAATTGTAGCACACAGTTTGCAAATAGGTACCAGAATAAAAAATATTCTGCTTCGAAATATTTGATAAAACGTAAAATGTTTGCGAAATTGCTATAGAATAAGCCGTGGGCATAAATGTCAACATGGCAACATTTACAGCAGAGAAGAACTGAAGCAAAACATACCTCCGAGAAAAATATCAAATGTTAATGTATTAATTTTTGGGGAAAATGATTTTTATTTAAATATTAAAAAGGAATATATATAAAGATATATATATATATATATATATATATATATATAGATAGATATAGATATATATATACACACACATACACACACACACACACACACACACACACACACACACACACACACACATATATATATATATATATATATATATATATATATATATATATATATAAAACAACAAGAAAAGACCGCCGTAGAGGATTTTTTCTTTATAAATTTTCTCAAATGGGTCGAGATAGAGAGGTTTGGGAATAGCTAACGTACGAATATATCTATATATCTAAAGATCTGTCCTCTGGCAAATCTCCCGATTCTACTAGCCAAAATAATGAATTTTAACTTTGCAACAAACACTTTGACAATTTTCGCAGGCGAATTTGTGATTGCGGATACTTGATAGCGCCATAAGTGTTTCATTCCCGGAAAGAGGAACGGTGACGTTTGACCTAACCCTCTAGGATTTAAATATCAGAACATTAAAGTAACAATGAAACAGTAGCAATTTAGAGAGAGTGCCGAACAAGGTTTCCGTAATATTACGCACAACATTATCAATCAAGACAACCGGCATAACACTTGCCACATCAAATGTTCTGTTACTAAATGATATCAACACAGCGGCCCCAAAAATGATCAAACAAGGCTAGAACCGATCCAGTGTTCAATGTTGTCATGACCGCCTTCATCGTCGTCCTTATCGTCAGCGCCGGTGCCGCCACCGACTCCACTGTATCACGGTTGTAGTCGCCACCACCTTCACTGTAGCACCGTCGTCACCACCATATCGTCGTAGTCGCCAACTTTGGCTCCATTGTCGCACTCTATAGTCGTCGCTAACTTTGGCTCCATTGTCGCACTATAGTCGTCGCTATCATGAATTTAGTGATCGTCGTCTCTGCCGTTGTCACCGCCACCGCCAGTGTCACCACCACCATCGTCAATACCATCGCCACCTACACACACACAACTGAAACAACCACCGCCTCCGCAAACAACTCTTATCCGACATAACTTAATGGGTCAGCTAGACATAACAGTCAAATGCTTCTTCTATTACATCATACTGACTTAAAAAATGAAGGAGACGTTGAGATAATGCTATAGTTCTCTATACATTAAGGACTAGCCAGAATTAAAAAAAAAAGACGTGATGGTTACGAGTGGAACGTCGTAGATCTTTGTTCGTTTCGATCTGGACTGTACTGGAAACTAACCTTCAACAGTCAACGCCGACAAAAAATAAAAAATCACAACCTCCACCACCACCACCACAACCACCACTACTACTACTACTACACCACGACCAACACGTGGACGACTACCACCTACTACTACTACTACTACTACACCACGACCAACACGACGACCACCACCTACTACTACTACTACCACTAGTATGAATTCTACCACCGCAACTACTACCACTACTACCGGCACCAGCAGCACCACCACCAACACCATCACTACTAATACTACTACCACCACCACTACTACTACCGCAACTACTACAACTTCTAATACCGGTACCACCACCACCACCACCACTGCTACTACTACTACTACTACTACTACGACCGCAACTACTACCACCACCAGCACCACAATGACGACGACAGCAAACCACCACGGTAGATGTGGATAATAATACTACAAATACCGAAGTTACAGCTGGCATCCGTCACTGGGGGTGTTGACTCTACCATCGCTTCAAAAATAATTAACGCCACCGACACAAAAGCTTGCGGTGCTGCGGATGGCAGTTGCAGTGTCAGCAGCAGAAGCAGCAGCGGTAGTAGCAGTAGTAGTAGTTCGACTTCCACCTGAAAATCAGCATCCCACGTTCGTTCTCGCCGCACACCTAGTACGTTGCATTGCAATACATTTCTCCCACAGACGGTAGTTACGCTACCACCACCACCACCACCACCACTACTACTACTACTACTACTACTGCTGCTGCTGCTGACGCTGTTACGTTAGATTGTACTATTTCTACTACAACCAAGAACAACTGCAGCAATAACAGTATTATTTAGTAGTAGTGCTAGCATCATCTCATCGTCACCATCATCATCACCATCATCATCATCATCAGTAGTAGATAGTTGTAGTAATTGTAGTAGTAGTAGTAGTTGGTGCTGTGTCGCTCACAACAAGCGTATTGTTACCATTATCGAAAAGTCAATGATTTTATCACCGAAAGTAGTAGCAGACTTTACCACGTTCTTTCCTACGTTTTACAACTTCGCTCATACTCTCCCAACCACACTCTCTCTGTCTCTCTCTCTCTCTCTCTCTCTCTCTCTCTCTCTAAATATGTATTACTATATCCCCTTTTTTTTATCTCTTTTCGCCTCCATGTATTTCCTTTACAATACTCGTGTGTATTTTCTTTACATGTTATAGTCGCTCCCTTCGTTTCTCACGCGATAATACAGGCCCATATTCACACACACACATACTCACACAGACAAACACGCATTTTCACAAGCATATATAAGAATTATTATATAAGTTGACCAATAACTACCAACGTGTAAGTATATATATATTTATATATATAGATAGATAGATAGATAGATAGATAGATACATACATACATACACGCACACACATACTCATATGCACGCACGCGTATAAGTGTCTGTACGGGTGCCTTCACACACACACACACACACACACACACAAAATTGTGTAGGCGAGTTGTCGGAGTAGATACAAAGTCGGATAAATTACTGGGCGATAGCTATCCCGATATCATAGTTCTGAGTTCAAATCACACGGAAGTCAACTTTGCCGTTTGTTATTTTGGATTTATTCCATAAATAAATACCAGTGTAGTACATGGGTCGGTACTTCTCCTTCTCACATCCCTTCACTCACCCTGTCTCTGTTCCCGTTTGTGTGTGTGTGTGTAAGAGTGTTACCATGTGGTGGAAACGTTTGCTTCCCAACCGTGTGGTCTTTGATTCAGTCCCACTGCCGCGACCTTCAGCGAGTGTTTCTACTCTAGCCCGGGCCGATCAAAACACTGTCATTGTATATAGATGTCGGAAGCTGAAAGGAAACCTTTCGTTCATATGCATGTATCTATAGGGAGAGAGAAATAGACAGACAGACACACATACACGTACACGGCAGTGTCTTTCTTTTGTGTTTATCCCCTATCAATATTTCCCAGTCCCCATAACCTAGCGCTTCGGCAATAGGATTTGATAGAATATGTACCTAACTTACAAAAAGTACTGAGATGGATATGTCCGACTATATTTTACTAGATGGTCCCGTCAGCTCAGCCGCACTCAAGTGGTTAATTAAGGTGTGTGTGTGTGTTTGTGCCTGAGCATAAGTGAGCGAGTTACACTGGGAAGGTTTCCAAATGTTTACTGCGACTCACTCGCAGTCGCTCCTACCCAGAATCATTGCGTCGGTGCACAATACAAGAAGGACGGGGGAAGGAAATGGTTTGGAAACGTAGTGAAATATGCAACTTTAATTCTAATTTTGAGTTTTCTATTCTCTTGTTTATTTTTGTATTTGAAAATCCAAATAAAATCCGGTGATTCTTGAATCGCAACCCACATAATTCCAGTACGAAACTATGATGCTCTGTTTCATTGCCTTTGATCAGGTCCTTCTTGAACATAACTTTATGGCAAACCACTTAGGAGGCTTGAGTCGCAGCAGGGGACTGTGTTTGCCAAGCGGACACTACGTTGTTCGGTGTTTACAGGTGTAAGCGATTTCTTTTGGAAATTATATATCTGAATCCTTCTATAATTTTGTTGGAATTATAATCGTCTTTTATCTTTATTTTCTCATTTATGTCATCGGACTGCGACCATTCTAGGTCTTCGCCTTAAAGAATTTTAGTCGAACGCATCAACCTGAGTCCTTATAATGATTTTAAGCCTCTTTGGCCGAAACGATAGTGTTACATTATTTACAGAAACACACCAACAAAGCTTGTGAAGAAGAACACACACCGGCACACGGACACAAACAAACATATATATATATATATATATATATATATATACAGAGAGAGAGAGAGAGAGAGAGAGAGAGGGGCAACTTTCAGTTTCCGTCTGCCAAATCCACTCACAAATCTACGGTCGACCTGAGGCTACAGCAGAAGACGCTTGACCACAACGCCGCGCAATGGGACTCAACCCAGAATCATGTGGTTGGGAAGCGCATTGTCACGCCTGCGCCGTAGTTATTAAAATGTATCATACGATAAGGCATAAATGACATCGGCGGAAGTTGAACTCTGAACCTAAGGAGTCGAAACAAATATCGCGAAGCATTCTGCCAGCATGTTAACGATTATGTTGCTTCAATGCCTCAACAGAAGGCGGCGAGCTAGCAGAATCGTTAGCACGCCGGACGAAATGCTTACTGATATTTCGTTTGTCTTCATGTTCTGAGTTCAAATTCTGCCGAGGTCGACTTTGCCTTTTATCCTTTCGGGGGTCGAAACAATTAAGTACCAGTTACGTACTGGAATCGATCTAATCGACCGGTTTCCCTCTCTTAAAATTTCGGGCATTGTGCGTTAGAAGAAAAATAAATACTCAATGCCACAACACATAAGAAAATAAGTCTTCCTACAATAGAAAAAAGACCTGAAAATTTGTGGGACAGTGATAGTTTATTATATCGCCACCAGAGCTGTTATGGTACTCACTTTATAGACCCGCGAAAGAGTAAATGACAGTCAACCTTGGCGAGATTCGAACTCATCCTAAATTGTCGGGGGAAAAAAGAAATCCGCGAAGCCTTTTTCCTACTTGCTAATGACTCTGAGAGCCGACTGCCTTCGCCATATACGAAAATATCGGTTGCAAATATTGATACTAAGTCAGAAATTTGTGAGGAGGACGTAAATGAATTACATCGACCTCAGTGCTCAACTGGGGAATATTTTCACGACCCCGAAAGGGAAGAAAGGCGAAGTCAACCTCGGCGGAATTTGAACTCAGGAAGTAAAGGCGGACGGAAGACCGCAACGCATTTTGCCTTGCGTGTTACTGATTTTGCCAAGCTCACTACCTTATGTAAGAAAATATTGATAATAAGTCATTGCACCACATTTTCTACAGTCTACTTAAAATAATGCTTTTTTTTTTTTTTCCAAAAGATGCTGAAACGGGTCTTATAAAACATCATTTCGGTGAAAGGAATCGGGTAGTTACATGCATTGGAACACCGCTATTTTTGATAATGTTATTTATTGTTTTTCCTATTATAGATCCTAAGAAGAAAAAAAAAACATTTTGGTAAGAGGCGTAAAGCGGATTCTTATTTCTTGCTGCAACCGCTTCGTTTATGCAGCACCTTTACGTTTTGCGTTCAAAATCTACTGCAGCTAATTTATACACTTGCTTCGGGAATTGATAAAATAAAATATCACTGCGGCTGGTGTCATCAGCTACTTTCTCTTTGAACAATTTTGGCTTGAATACACTAAAATGTCATAAACGTTAGTCCGTCAGACTAAAAGACAGGAGGTTCAGCCATTTGCTGTGGGTGGGCTTCCAAAAGCTGACAAATTAAAGACCCATCTAACTACTGCATTTAATATTCTCGACTCTCACTCAACCCCAAAATCTTATGGCCTGATGTTTGCTAGCAACAAATATAATCACGATTAACAGAAGCAACCGACTGACACAATCATTAGAGCGCTGGATGACTATACTTGATAAATTTGTTCTGCTGTATATATATATACATTTATTTGCATTCTATGTTCAAATCTCTTCGAGGTCTGTGTGCTTTTTTTAAAGCATTTCCATATCGATAGAATAATGTACAAGTCAACTATTAGGGCTTATTTAATTGACTGTTATTCCAGCACGAAATTTCAAGTTTTAACCTAAAATTGAAACAAAAATTAATATAATGTAGCTGCAGGAGTGGTTTTATGGTGAAAAGTTTTCTTCCTAACCAAATGGTTCCGAGTTCAGTCCCGCTGCGAGACATGCTGATCTATAACCTCTAGTTGACCAGGTCCTTGCATGTGGTTTTAGTAAGCGGATTTAGAAAGAAACTCGTCGTAAATATACACGTTGTGTGTGTGTGTGTGTGTGTGTGTTTGAGTGTCTGTTTGTCTCCCACCACTGCTTGTTAACCGGTGTTGATGTATTTATGCCCCCGTAACCCAGCAGTTCGGCAAAAGGGTTAATAGATTAACTACCAGGTTAAGAAAAAATAGGAAGCACTGGAGTCGATAAGTGAAATTAGGAAAAGATGAAATCATAATTGATAAGGCTGAATATTGAACGTTTTTACACTGAGTACGTTGCATATTTCGGTCTCCCTCATACAAAAAATGGGACGCGTATTTGTGTGATCCTATATATAACCGTTTACCTTTCAAACGCAAAATTTATGCTTCTCACAGTTCATTTCACTTTTCTTCCCCTCTCTAACTATTTCACTTCTTTCATTGTTATTAATCTCTCATCTTTCTCCAACATGCACACACGCAAAGATACACCCACATATCTTATATATACACACACACAATCACACACACAGACACACATATATACACCAATATATATTGTTGGTTTTAGAAGTTTAGGTATAGTCTGTGATGTATCTTGGGATGTATAATAGGTTTCCTACCTTTCACAAATAACATAGCTCTTGCAGATACCCTCACCAGGCTTTATTATATCAAGCCTATCTTGTAACTTGTCCTAATACAAAGAAACATCGAAGCAATCTGCACC